>NC_090726.1:8688622-8698622 GCF_036898095.1 Palaemon carinicauda
GTGTGATAAATAAATGCCGCTTTGATATTTGTATTAGTTTTGTCATGCCAGCAAATTACTCAGAAGTGCAAAAAAAAAAAAAAAAAAAAAAAAAACACACATTTTATTGTACATTGTTTAAATTTGAGACTGACTTGGGTAATCAGAGCATAATTATTACCAAACTAGAATGACAGAAAATAAACATAACATTAATCATTCTAACTGAAGGTTATAACCATCAATCATTCATCTGGATGCTTTGATGACATCACTGGATAACTAATGAAACGCAGAAAGGAAGAATTTTTAATGTTGCTTAGATAGGTGTAAGAAATGAAATATGAGAAAGAATAATTCATTCGTTTCACTATGATAGAAATAAAAGAGACAGAACTGAATATTGTTTTTTATAAAATTTAAGATACAATATGCAGATCATTAACGGTTTTTATTCCAAAATACACTGGATTTGTAAAACAACAGATGAAAAGACGAGATTATGTACGTTCATAATTGTTGAACATTATAGACGTATGTATCAAAATGCATAACTGAAAAATCAGTAATTTGTCAAAGCGCTTATTTTCTGTGCCATATATAGCTTTGCAGACATACAGACAAACAAACTGACTTGACTGAATTGTGATAGCTGCATCATTGTAAAGAACTCATCCATTATAAAAGATTCATTACACGGCTTCGAGATAATTGTAAACCCCAAATTTTATTTATAACCGAACTTGTTCATTCGTATCCCCAGTAAGAATTAGTGAAAATGTTATCATACATAGCGTAAATAGTTCAGCATCATCGTCATCATCATCTCCTACGCCTATTGACGCAAAGGGCTTCGGTTAGATTTCGCCAGTCGTGTCTATCTTGAGCTCTTAAATCAATGGCTCTCCATTCATCATCTACTTCACGCTTCATAGTCCTCAGCCATGTAGGCTTGGGTCTTCCAACTCTTCTAGTGCCTTGTATATCCCAGTTGAAAGTTTGATGAACTAATCTCTCATGGGAAGTGCAAAGAGCATGCCCAAACCATCTCCATCTACCCCTCACCATGATCTCATCCACATAAGGCACTCGAGTAATCTCTCTCATAGTTTCATTTCTAATCCTGTAAATAGTTACGTATTATAAACTTTACAGTGAGTTATCATGGATGAGACGAGTTATTCTTCGATCCTTTTAGAAAACCTAGTTCAGACAAAAATATGACCACAAAAGTCGGTAATATCTTTTACCTCCTGATATTTGATTGGCAAAATCATAGTCATCCGAACTATTATTCCTAGAACCACAAATTTGAATCATGTTTTAGGGTAGAAACCCTTATGTAGCCTACAGTTGATATTGTAGGAAATGTATTATTCCCATAATAAAAACAACTCGAAAATCCTTTATTTAGGAATGAAGTTGGAGGCCCACTCCCCTTTTTTTCTCGACCTCAGACAATGTTGATGCCTATTTACAGCTGGGTGAATCTATGGGCGATAGTCAGGGATCGGAGAGGGTCCCAAAAATCACAATCTGAACACTGAACCACTACGTCGTTACGTTCATTTTCCATAGGGGTGTTAAGACCGTGTTTCAGTGGCTTGTTTAGAGTAGGAGTAGATTTTAAGCATGTTCCATTGAATTGACAATATCTGTCATATTCAATGACAACTACGCACACACACACATATATATATATATATGTGTGTGTGTGTGTGTGTGTGTGTGTGTGCTTCTGTGTGTGGATACGTTTGTGAAAATCAACACAATATTGTGTGCAATATAAGTAAATTTCTACCTCAAATTGAGATGGAGCCCTAGACTAATTAAAAGGTGAGGTAGCTACCATTGATGACCTCAGCATATAATGTATGAGCGTGTGTGTGTATGTGCGTGTGTGTGTATGTGCGTGTGTGTGCGCGCGCGTGTGTGTTGAAATGTTGAGCTACACGAAGTTTTTTCAATGTTATTCCCTTTGCCTCTGGAATAGATACCCTTAAGGGAATTTTTTCATGAGTATTGTGTCCACCTAGGTCAGGATTAGAACCTATGCGTGTCTGAGAGCATGTAATTATTTTGGTGCTGTAAGCTAAGGTTACATTTGATTTGTGGAGCCTCTTGGTCAACTACTATGCCCTCCTGCTTGACCAGTTTCCAAACTTTCCGGCCCTGGAATAACCGACTTCATCCAGACATGACAAGGGATATTTATCCTCACAAGTGAAACGAAATAAGTAATCATTATTGACCAAAAAGGAATATGCAAGGTCTTTGTAAGCCTATTCCTTTACTGAATTAGACTATGAGGACTATGAAGCGTGAAGCAGGAGATGATGAATGGAGAAGTATGGATTTAAAAGCTCAAGATAGAGACGACTTGCGAAATCTAACCGAGGCCCTTTGCATCAATAGGCGTGGATGAGATGATGATGATGATGATGATGATTAGGGTCTCACTGTATCATAGTGCCACTCGCACCACTCTCCTAAGATCTGTCAGAAATCAGAAACTATGTATTGGTCTCAAGAACTTATATGACAACCACGTCGTCTGCCATTCATTGTCAGTCACCCATAAACAACCAAAGCCAAGTTCCCACTAATTTCTAATGACCAATATCCTTTATAAACCAGGCAATCCGAGCTAATTCTATCTCCGAACTCCATTAAGCTCGGTCATTGACAACTGGAAATTGATCAGGCAAACAGGTTTCCAGCGTAGAAAACTGGTTTCATCCTGCACCTGCAATGCGTGTCTTTTAGCGGCAGCAATTAAAAGAATGACCTCTGGAAACTTTCGTCTCATGGTCAAGTGATCTCAGGTCTTCTCCCTTTGCGTCCTATTCTTCTGCTTGCAGATTCTTCTTCTTTTTTTTTTTCTTTTTTTTCTTTTTTTGTAGATCTGCTTGTTCGTATGTTTATACTTTTGTTAGCATAATATGACTTTGATTCAAAGTAGAATATTAATTCTACATTAAAAAAAAAAGTGGGGTTTTTTTTCTAAATAGGAAACTGGTAGATTAACAGAGGGGAGCATGAGAGTAAAATAATTCAATGCATTTGGAATGTAATCGTAAAATTAAATACCTTGAAATTATCCAATAAAGGAAAATAATCATAAAAAAATAATAATATATTATAACTCATAAGTTTATACATCACAGAAACTCCCTAAGCGATACAAAAACATGAAACATCTACACCCCTTCGAAACCGATGTGAAGAACCGAATTCAAGCAAAAAGCAAAACAAGCAAAAAAAAACACAAAATTCTTTCTTACACTAGACCCTGACTATGACGTCGGGCGAGGCGAGACTGTGCTAGGGCCCTCGGGTGAAGCTTCGGACGAGATAAGGATGCTCCCAGCATCCTTAAAGAACGCTTGGCGAGGTCGGGTGTGCCCGACTTGATTCAAGGCACGATGTGCATTTCTTTCTCTCTCTTTTCAGTTTGCTTTTTGCTGTAGGATCTTTTCTGGAAGAGTGAGATACAGGAGAAGCGAACAGGAGACAGACAGAGGGAAGTGTAAAGTGCATAGGATGTTCTTGTAAAGAAAGAAAGAGACAAGAAGGAAGAAATAGATTAGTCTTAGAAATTGAAATGTCAATGTTCACAGCAGATGGAATAGAAATCAGAGGAGTAAGAAAAGAAATTATTATTATTATTATCATTATTATTATCATTATTATTATTATTAATATTATTATTCTTGACCAACATCTTTTATTATAGCTAATCTCTATGTACATCCTGTATGTTATTTTCATACAGCAATTTTAGGATTCAACATTGCTTATATACATATGTATATACATGTATATGTGTTATCTATCTATCTATCTATATATATATATATATATATATATATATATATATATATATATATATATACACATATATAGGAATATGTATCTACACACACATTTATATGTATATTTACACATGAGCGTATATATATATATATATATATATATATATATATATATATACATATATATATGTATATATATGTATATGTGTGTATATATGTATATATATGTATATATATATGTGTGTGTGTGTTTACAGTATATGTATATATATATATATATATATATATATATATATATATATATATATATATATATATATGTATATATATATACATATATATACATATATATATATGAATACATAAATATAGTATATGTGTGTATGTGTGTATATACATATGTTATGTGTGAATGAGTGCAGTTGTATTGTATTTAGTGCTCGATATTCATAATTGTACAATCGTGTTTCTCGGCTTCTTTTGAAAACCATGAAAATCACATGTTTGTCGCACCATCATGACAAAGTGAGGTTGAAGGACAGTGAAGGTTGTCTACAATATCTTGTAAGCCCATGTGCAATTCCTATGTATATGAGTTTCTATCCAACTTTCTTCGGGATATGCCTCTCATCATAGGTAATATTGCTTCCATAATATGTATTCTCTCCATATGACTGAACCATGTTAGGAAAAGCTCACACCTTTTTCCAACTAAACTAAGCTGATTTACCAGTTATAGGCATCTCCAAATTTCTCACCCTGACAGTTATCCTCACACTAGGCACATAGATATTCTTAATACTGTATAGCCTTTTATCTTTACTTTGCATTCAACATCAAGGCTTCACTTCCATAAAGGGAAGTTGGCTCAACAATTGTTTCACACATTCCTACATGGGCTTCCACCGACGATTCCAATCTGTCAACAATCTTTTGCAGATAACCTGCTATGTTTCTTGCTTTGCCTATTTGGTGACTCACTACTTCTCTCATCACATCAACATCTGTCACATATATTCTCAGATACTCTTTAGCTAATCTGGTTTATCTAGCGTTTGGATAGTCCCTTGAAACTATCTGTCTCTTTAGCTCCTCTCTGGGTTTGTGAGATGTAGGTTTTAGATAATTATGAAAAAACAAGAGACAAACTTCGATCCTACTTAAGGAATAAACTTGAATACACAGCATATATAGGGCTGTTGGATAGAGCCATACATACATACAGACACACATACGCATATATATATATATATATATATATATATATATATATATATATATAAACATATATATATTTACATATATTTGTATATATATATATATATATACAGTTGCATATATATATATATATATATATATACATATATATATATATATATATATATATATATATATATATATACACATACATATTTATATATACAAATATATATTACGCATACAGTATACTACACGATCTGGCAGAATTTTTATTTTGTTATATATTCTCATCTATCTTCTGTTGTAGATGCTTCCCTTGGGTAACGCTAAGAAGTGTGATAGAAAATTCCCCAGAGCAACATTTTTTGTATCATCTTTTTCTCGTCATCCTTTTTTCTCCATTCTTTTCTTGATCTAAAGCGCAACACATTTTGAGAAACGATCAATAGTTTTTGTATTCTAAAAGCTTTTTCCATATTGAATTGAAATGGTTAGATTTATTGAGATAAACAGAATGATGGAAAGCAAAAAAGTGTAAATTCAAAATTAAGAGTTAGGTATATGACGAAAAGATAATTCTAACACTGTTGTGAATTCTCTCTCTCTCTCTCTCTCTCTCTCTCTCTCTCTCTCTCTCTCTCTCTCTCTCTCTCTCTCTCTCACACACACACACACACACACACACAAACACTGTGTCCCTTTGCAAGTGCTTGTGCGTGTGTGTAAAATCATAAGCCTCAATAGAAGGAATTCACCAAAGAATGTACTTTTTTTATAAATTCGGACTGGAACGAACAAGATCAGGACGGTTTCTAACAGCCTCTGGCTCCTGAAACAAAAAAAAAAAAGGCTAAAAATGCTTGTAACTACCCTTCAGCAATACTTTGTAATGACATTGCAACAAATCTTGGAATTGAAATCACAGATATTAAGCATCGAAGGGAACTTTTTTTGTGACGTGGATGAGATTCTGAAATGCTTTTTTGACCGTGGCATCGAGTTTGTGATTTAGCAAAAATTCGCAGAGCAAAGAATAAAGTTAACATTTATATATCTATAAACCTTAAGTGAAGTACTATTGAGATGCATATCACATGATATAAACATCAGTCTTATATTTACGCCTAGAAATTTCTTTTGTGTGGAACAAACTGTATATACCATTTATAAATATTAATATGAATATGATGTTCTTCAGTATTTCAGCTTCAATATGCAATATTTTAGATATTTGTCAATTAAAACAATATCAAATAGGTAATAGAGAAGTTTACCAAATTCCTGAAACAGCTCATAGACTATTAGTGATTACAAAAGAGTATTTAACAACTATTCTATTTTATCTTAACCCTTGAAAACTCTAAAATAAAAGTTTTTCATTTTGATATATTATCCTATTGACGTAAAGACAGATATAATTCCTCACCGTCTTGACAACTGGTTCGAAAGCCTCAAACCATTACGAAAAAGGAAGTAATGAATTTCAACTAAGGAAATTAAACATCTGCTAACTGACTCACAAGTTTTTACGGCTGGACCGGTTTTCGAGAGACATTTACCTCTGTCAATGAAGCTGGAAGGTGGTTATGTTTTCGCCCCTGTTTGTGTGTTTGAGTGTTGTTTGTGTGTGTGGTGTTTGTTTGTTTGTGGACAGCTTTCTGGCGCCAATTTTTATCGGAGAGTAATGAAACTTGCAGGGATTAACTTTTATGTAAAATTTCTGGAAATGATCAAATTTTGGAAGGTCAAAGGTCAAAGTCACGGTCAAGCAAAATATCCAATTTACGTAAAGATAAAGATATACCTCATCGTAAAAATTCTGGAAATTATTAAATTTTGGAAGGTCAAGGTCAAAGGTCAAAGTCATGGTCAAGCAAAATGTCTAATTTGCGTAATCAGCCATGAATTTGGACATCGTTGTCACAAAGACTTCAAACTTGGTTCCTATTTAGGTATATGGAAATCCACGCCAATTTATACATGTTAAGGTCAAAGGTCAAGGTAAAGGTGAAGCGAAAGGTCGAGAAATAAGCTGCCGCGGCGGAGGTCTGCGCTCTACTGAGGGCCCTTGTAGCTTTTCTTGATTTTTTTTTTTTTTTTTTTTTTTTTTTTTTTTTTTTTTTTGAGAGTGAATATGGCAGATGAGTTGAGGTCAATCGTAAACAACTTTTTGCACGGAAGAACTATTCTTGTTTAGGGTGAACTTTTTATTTGCACGCGACCAGGTCCTTCGTTGTCTTGTGCAAACGATCTATCACATAAGCGATAACTTTTTATTATGCAATATTACTTGAACTTGCGTGTTTTATTACTTCCCTTCAATTAAGGGATTAATCTATTGATAGTACAGGCATATTACATCTCTGGAATTTAATGTCATCAAATTTCGTTCCATCATATCTTTCTCTTCATTTATGTAAAATATTTCTGGCATCACTCTTATCCCTCCGAAAGATATATTCTTTTCCCCAATCTGTTATCCTCTACAAGCCACAAATGACCAAATCACCTCAAAGAATCTTATTAGAAATTACTCTGCGCATGCGCTAACCTGCTTCCGAAGTTTCAATTAACAACTGCCACCCTATTTCTTCATTTCGCATTCAGGATTCACACCCAGTTTCCATTTAAGACAGTTGGTGAAACAATGTGGTGGCCGATGTGGTAACGTCCCTGACTGGTGAACGCCATATTGCGGTTTGAGTCCTGTTCAAACTCATTAGTTCCTTTAGTCGTTGCAATCTCACCATCTTGTGAAATAAGGATGTTGGTTTTGGGGGAGCCTATAAGTCTATCTGTTTAGTCGTCAGCAGCCATTGCCTGGCCCTCCTTGGTTATAGCTTGGATGGAGGGGCTTGGACGCTAAGCATATGTATATATGGTCAGTCTCTAGGGTATAGTCCTGCTTGATAGGGCAATGCCACTGTCCCTTGCCATCGCCATTCATTAGCGGTCTTTAAACCTTAATGTTTGAACTTTGCTCCCATTAACTATCCTCCTCTTTCAAATTCTGTTCTGAGCTACTAACTTCCTAGCTTCATTTACTGTTTGATATACCTCTCCTCTTATTCCACCATCATTCATTAATTACCATTTCATATACCTATACAAATTAATCTATTGTATCATTTAATCATCCATACTAACGTACATCATTCCATCTTGTAGATTTCTTCCAATAAAATCAACTTTCACATTCTCAAAAAAAAATTCACAAGTCCATGCTGGCTCTCTCTACTATATGACACACTCTAAATTGCATCGCTCTCTCTCTCTCTCTCTCTCTCTCTCTCTCTCTCTCAAATTGCATCCACGAAAAAATCAATCCGTCTTGTAGGCAAAGCGTAAACAAGTCTCATCACTGGCTTTGGTTTCGTTATATAAAACTTTGCTTGTTCGCTATTTTTCATGATCACAGCACATTGTTTTTTTTTTTTTCACTTATCCTCAGTTACATGCGAACATCTCCATAAGTTAACCACGAACACACATAACTTTTAAATGTTTTTCCCGAATGTTTCATAATACACTGTGCCCTTAAAAGCTCTTCCTCTCTCTTTCCTATATACGCTGTCCACTTCCCAGGTATATGAAATAACTTTAATCCTTTATGATTATTAGTTAGGCATTGCTTTTACCTTTCCCATATGTAAAGAATGCTTATTGCTCTCATTGATATACATATACTGCATGTATATATAAACATATACATATATATGTGTATGTATTCATATATGCATATATATACAGTATAATATACATATATATATATATATATATATATATATATATATATATATATATATATATATATATATATATATATACCGTATGACATACATAAATATACTACGCTCTCGTTTTCACCAAATTACTTGCTTCCATATCTTTCACTATATATTCATACTAGCCACTGTTGATAATTCCCAGACTAATTAAAGTTGGCAGATGCTTGGCTGCTGATATTTTTCCCTTATATTCACACCGTGGAAGTGGCTGTAGCTCATTAGGCTGTAGCGGAGATATCAAAGGACTTATCATTAAAAAGGGAAACCGTGTATGTGTGTGATTTAATGCGCTCGCGCGTGTGTAACTGCGTATGTGTGTAAGTAGGAGCTAGTGCGTATATTATGCGATGTCTCTGTGATGAATTCTAATCTTAGATCCTGGAAAATCTGTTTATTTTGGTATTTGGAAAAAATTTTCAAATATATTTTAATAGATTACTAAAGATTGGCGATTCACTAATGGTAGTCTATTGGAAACGTTCCAGCCTGGCATTCTGCTGGACGGGAGTTCAAATCCCATTCATGCTCCATAGTTTCCTATAATGTCTGCAACCTCACCAACCTTGGGAAGTAAGGATGGGGATTTGGGGAAACCCATAAGTCTACCTGCTGAGTCATCAGCAGCCATTGCCTGGCTCTCCTTGGTCGTAGCATGGATGGAGAGGTGTTTGTTGCTCTTTTACCGTCTCTTAGTGTTATTCCCATCATTATTATTTCCATAGCTCTTTGAGTTGTAACTAACTAGCCTATTTGCTAAAGCTTTAATAAGACTCAAAGTTTCCGAATGATATATAGACACAAACACACACACACACACACACACATATATATATATATATATATATATATATATATATATATATATATATATATGCCTACTTACCGAGCTAGAGAGGTTCCAATAATACTGTGACACATTAAATCCTCCAAGAGAATATTATCAGTGATTCTTTTAAGGAAAATAAAAAAGGAAAGAAATTAAAAAACAATAAGGAATTGTTCAGAGGTATTGAAATGAAATGGTCTTATTTATATATGGTAAGGTAATGTCTTACATACCCTTCGTAGAAAGTCCAATAATAAGTTAGTTTTAGAGCGCCAGAGCAATAATAATGCATAAATGATAATGAATGATTTGAAGTTCTCTGGTATCCCACATAAATGATAGAGAGAGAGAGAGAGAGAGAGAGAGAGAGAGAGAGAGAGAGAGAGAGAGAG
>NC_090726.1:8703622-8718622 GCF_036898095.1 Palaemon carinicauda
GCAGATATTGTAATTAACTTCGCAACCCTAACCATTAATCTAGCTGACACAGTCATTAACTCATGAACATTGTCATGCACTCAGTAAACACATTTATTAAGCTAGCTAACACAGTCATTAACTGAGTAAACACAGTCAATAATCGAGCAGACAGTCATTAACTCAGTAAACACTGTCATTAACTTAGTAAACAGAGTCATTAATCTAGCACACACAGTCATTAATTCAGTAAATGTAAATATTTAAATATATCTATACACACACGCGCACACACTCATACACACACACAAACACACACTCACACACACACACATATATATATATATATATATATATATATATATATTAATGTGTATATATATACATATATATATATATATATATATATATATATATATATATATATATATATATTAATATGTATATATACATATATATATATATATATATGTGTGTGTGTGTGAGTGTGTGTGTGTATTATAGCCACGAAAGTCTGCTGATGTCCCTAATGGACGAAAATAGACAACTATTATTATTATTATTGTTATTACTTACTAAGCTACAACCCTAGTTGGAAAAGCAGGATGTTATAAGCCCAGGGCCCCAACAGGGAAAATAGCCCAGTAAGGAAAGGAAACAAGGAAAAATAAAATATTTTGAGAACAGTAGCAAAACTAAAATAAATATTTCCTATAAACTATAAAAACTTTAACAAAACAAGAGGAAGAGAAATTAGATAGAAAAGTGTACCTGAGTGTACCCTCAAACAAGAGAACTCTAACCCAAGATAGTGGAAGACCATGGTACAGAGGCTATGGCACTACCCATAAGATTAGAGAACAATGGTTTGATTTTAGAGTATCCTACTAGAAGAGCTGCTTACCATAGCTAAAGAGTCTTTTCTACCCTTACCAAGATGAAAGTAGCCACTGAAAAATTACAGTCCAGTAGTTAACCCCTTGGGTGAAGATAAATTGTTTAGTAATCTCAGTGGTGTCAGGTGTATGGGGACAGACGAGAATCTGTAAAGAATAGGCTAGTCTATTCGATGTATGCGTAGACAAAGGGAAAGTTAACCGTAACCAGAGAGAATGATCCAATCAAGTCTTTTGATTTTTCCTTTCGGGGCTATAATACATTTTAATCTGATCACGTATCAGCTTTCATGATTTCTACACACACACACACACACACACACACATATATATATATATATATATATATATATATATATATATATATATATATATATATATATATATATATATATATATACATATTTATATACAATTATGTATATACATACTTGTGTGTGTTTGCACATACAGTACATGCTTTTGAAAGCACACCAGGTACATAAGCGTACGTTTGTCAACACGCGAAGTGAATAATCTGCTACCCAAGCAAGACATGCAATTTCCAAAACTAGGGGAAAAAAAACTCTCTCCAAACATGAAGGCTTCCTCCTCGAGCGTTAAGAGAATAACATTGTTTGCTTGCAGACGAGCAAAGAAAATGGCAGAAGCCAAGAGAAAACACCAAGCAAAGAATCCGAGCAAGATCCAGTGGATCCTACCAAGGCAGCGAAGAAGATGAAGAAGAGGAGCTGGGAGGTAATTCATTACGCGCACTTTTGTTGCTATGAGATTTTTCCTCGCTTTTATTCTCCTATCTCTCTCTCTCTCTCTCTCTCTCTCTCTCTCTCTCTCTCTCTCTCTCTCTCTCTCTCTCTCTCTCTTGGATTCTTCGAGTTATTGACTGAGAAAAGCTAGCTGTGTACGCAACTAAATGTGGATGTATGTTTATTTATGTGTATATGTTTGCCCCTTTCTGAGTGGGGATACCTTAACGTGGTGTAAGGGTTTGTGTATCTTCATGATCAGCAAAGCTGCACTAGTCATATCCACCCATACTAGGTTGGTTTGCTGTGAGCGATCAGACTAAATTCTCTCACCTCATCAATCTGCAGAGGGCAGCACGGTTATGAAAATGGCCCAACATGACTAGGTCCATATCTGAGACTATTGTCCTGCAGTGGACTAGAAATGGCTGCATTCGTAATTATTGTTGTTGCACATGTTTGCATCTGCTTAAATTTATAGCTTCACTTGTGTATGTCTTTATCTATTTATGGTCACTTTTATGTATTATTTTCAATGCAAACCTTTATACATTTGAAATGTTGATAACCATTTATCATAGAACACAAAAGTACTTAGATCTATGTTTATCTACATGGATATGCTTGTATCCAGTTCAAGGCCTTTGGTATTTACACTGACAAATACATATTAGTTAATATCATGCCATATAAAATCACTAAACGAATTTGTATGTTCGCAATAGTTTGTTTATGCCGTTAGAAATATGACAGCCAAACACCCTCTTCAGATGAAATACAAGCTACTTTTTTAGAAAATAACAATAAACAAAACTGAAATGGAAATTTAGGTAAATCTATCATAGCACTGTCCTTGATAAAAAAATTTTTATTTTTTACTGTTAACTGGAAGGTGCAAATGCTTTGTCAAAAAAAAAGTTACTTAGAATATCTTTTTGATTTTTTTGACAAAATTACAACTTCCTCTGATCAATGCTTCATAAAATCAATTAAAAAAAATTGATTTAAAAATCAGCATTCTTAAAGCATTGAAATGACGGGTAAATTAGCCCTACAGACATATTTTGATGTAGTTCTTTGGTCTGGATGAGGTATCTTGAAGCTTACTGCTGACATTTGATAAAAAAACAGCGAAAAAGAAGCTTCGAATCTAACTGACATAGAACTTCTGTGACTAAGTTAAATCCTCAAAATAACAGATAAAAAAATCTAGTATGGTAATATTCACAAAATATATCGAGAAAGTACCACCAAACTTATTGATATTTGCATAACTACTTTCAAGTATAATGACATCCTGACTTTATAACATATTATTCATTACAGCAATAAGAATATAACAATAAAAGGAGCGTGTTAAATGAAGTAATTACTCCGTTACCTTATATGTGGCATCCAAGAATCTATAGAAAGCTAAGTAATTATCCAGTGCAGCATCTCCCACTCTATTATTATTATTATTATTATTATTATTATTATTATTATTATTATTATTATTATTATTATTATTATTATTACTTGCTAAGCTACAACTATAGTTGGAAAAGCAGGATGTTATGGGCCCAGGGGCCCCAACAGGCAAAATAGCCCAAGAAATATAATAATGTTTCTGCAGTATAAAGATTTCAAACATTAATAGATTTTCCTTTCTCCTGCAGAGTCATGAAGCAAACGGGTGCCAGGAGAGCAAAGAAGACCCCCATGATCGTTCAACTGGACACGAGAGTCAAGAGGACATAAGAAGCCGAGAAAGATGTGAGCAATCACTTCAAGGAAGCAAAACAAATCCTAGCGCCAGTCCAAATGCCCCAGTACCAAACGCTACAGTTCAAAAGGACACAACAGCAACACAAAGTAATGCAACACCAGGCACCTCCATAACTCAATACACCACCGATCAAAATACAACACAGAATACAGCAACGCCAAACAACACAACATCACCAGATATTAATGCAACTCAAGGCACGACAGCACAGAACACCACTGCAACTCAAGATACCACACAGCAAAACACTACAACACTAAATGGCACTGCAACTCAAAACATTGCAGTTTCCGGAGCAACACCACCAAGTACCATCACAAATACATCATCTGCAAACCAAACAAGTAACAGCGCAGGTATCACGTTTCCAAATAACAGCACAAGTAACACAAACACTGACAATGCCTCGGGAACAAATCCAATACCTCCAGGTGGTACGACTGACTCCTTGACAATATCACCTTCAGAAACAATATCTTCAACGAATCCTTAACATTCTCTTCTAAAGAAATTTAAGTTACTCAACAAACAAAGAGAAGAGAAAATATTTTGTTATTAAGTAACCAATAGAAAATGACTTTGGATATAATTGTTTAATTCTTTTGTTGATTTATTGACTTTTGATTAGCCTATTAATAAAATCTTACATTCATTCCAAAGGTTACTGATTGTTTCAAAAATTAATTAAGGCAACGTAATTCAACAACCTATGAGCAGTTAATTCATTTAAATATTTAAGCTTGTAGAACACAGAAACTCTAGCTAATGCTAATAGTGGTTGGTAATCATTCTAATGTCTTATTTTTTACAATTAAAACCGACTATAACCTTTATACAAGCTGACATCCATTTCATACACTGTTAAATAGAAAACGTAATTTTAATCGGAAATTCTTCGTAAAAGTATACTGTTCTAGGCTGTATTTCCGTAAAATACAGGCGACCGTAATTTCTATCCTACTTTGAAATTATTTTTCACAGGTTAGTGACAGTAATATCACTCCTTTACATCAATATATCCGTTTTTAGAGCGGTAAATGCCTGGCAACATTTATTCCAGGATTTTTACCGGTTTTTTTACGGCAAATTTTTAACAGTGTAGGTATTTGTTACCATAACAGCAATTGGTAAAACAATAACAATACTATCATGCATAGTTACTACTTTTCAAGATACAATGGTTCTTGGTGGTTGGATTCTTAGCGACAGAGTGGCAAGAAATTCGCAGTGGCTGACGGAAAGGGGCATTAATGTCTGGACCGGACAATGTAACGCTGCTTGACCAGAAAAGCATTGATTCATAAATTGCAGACGCAATGTGATTTCATCAAAGACTTAGACACAATTCAAGATAGTAATGAAGAGGTTGTGTAAACAGATATTCCTAAGTGGTCAGGGTAACATACATTGATCGATAGTAGCGTCAACATCATATTCTTAGTAACAAATGCAAATTTACAGTGTTTGGGTAAGCATGAACTTTTTAAGGGCCATTTTACCATAAATCTATTTCAATAAGACAAAGAAAACGCAAAATCCTGCAGGGTCAGTTTTTATTTGTTTCCTTTTTTTCATTGATATCTAAAGTTCATTGGAAGTTGTGCTGCTGTGTATTTCTAAGTATTGGTCAAAGCAATTAAAGATTTCTAGATGCCTAGCCCAGTATGATTTCCTAATCTTATTTCTTTAGCAATTATGACATCATAAGACCCTCTTTTATCAAAAAAAAAAAATTCTTTGCCATTAGGTTCAACATAAAATTCATGATGTTCAGTTTTGAATGAATTTCTTGAAAATCAACCAAATCTGAATTTAGTGATGGGATTGTTAACAAAATCTTAAACGAAAAAAATAAATTTTACTTTTTGGATTCAAAATAGCTATGAGTATTTGACTGATGGGCCATCATCAATTCCTCTGTGAATACCAATTGTATTGCTGTAGGATAGATAATTAATGGATGACATAACTGTATATGATATCTTTTTGATAACACTAGGATACTGCAGGGTTTCTAATCTGTTTTACAATTGTATAGCGGTTATGCAAAGTGTCATAAATTTCGAGAAAGGTTATTTATGTCCAAGTTGTAATATCTATTGCATTGCTATATGATAACTTCATCATCGATCTAAAATGTTGAGGTTCACTTACAGCTTTGTTTTCATTAGCCTAATATCATCATTACCACCATGTTGAAGTATACAAGTCACTTTGCTATTTAATTTTATTAGATTCGGATCCGAAATATCACAAGCACTCTTGGAACATAAATTTTCAAATGATATGGCATGATTTTAGTTATTTACAGAGTAGCTATAATGATTGTTTCAGAATGCTGCCATACGTCTGGAGTGAATGTGTATTTTTTATCTGATTTATGTATTACTGATCGTGAAGGATTTTTTTAGTGATGATTTTCAGCTGAACTGCAGGATAACTTCGCTGACATGAGACAGCTCTTTAATTACATAACACTGCTATAGATTAAAACTAATAATTTTGTAAAATTACATTTGATTGTTTGTAATTGCTTCATCATTTTCTTATAATTCAATTATCATTTTATTATTGCTTATCATTGGGAAATTATAGAATTATCACTATGTATTCGCTTAACTGGATGCTTAGACTAGCTTAAATGGGCACTAATCCAAGTTAGGACCTAATGTAACTTTTTTTAGGAAACTGAACCATAGCTAAAACGTATGTTAGTTATTATTGAAAAAATATAATAAATAAATATTTTTTGGAATTTATATATTTGATATTTTACTGTTTTTCCTTCAGTTTTTTAAAGTATTCAAAGATGTTTGGTAAAAAAAAAAAAAAAGTTGGGCAATAAAAAATTGAAGTTGAAACCTTCAAACTACCAGTTTAGGGGATCTATTGTAACTCCTTTCGCTTAATAAAATTTTATTCAAACAATCATAAAACATTAAATACATACATATATATATACATATATATACATATATATATATATATATATATATATATATATATACATACATATATATATATATATATATATATATATATATAAAGGCTCAATTAAATATAATCTGTGAAACGAGAATTATGTCAATCTGTTAACCAAATAAGCATTTGCAACAAGTTTGGACTTCTGGCGTTCCACTGAATACTATGTGGTATTAAATCTTATAATGTAGAAGGTAAATCTGTTAAAAATAGCTGGATACCTAATACTATTAGAAAGGGCACCTGATATTAAATGGATTCCCACTCATAAGACATATCTTCACAGATCACTGGGTTGCTTCTTCTCTCCAATACCACTCCACCCTCTTATACTCTGTCTCTAAGTTTTTCTCTGTCACTGTTTCTATATAAATTAGTGTATTTCCTAAACTGTATCCAAAATTGTTCAACACCACCATTGAGGTTAAACTCAAGGTGTGTTTTCTTTATAAAGATTTCCCTTAATCATATACGTGTCATATGAGCAGGGGTCCTCCCATACTCATATGCCAGACGTTGCCGCTTCACATTCTGTGACAAGCACACTCTCAAGATGGGCCGTTCCCCAGCTGTAAGCTCACCCTATGGCCACCTTCATAGCCAAGCTAAGGCAGTTACCTACAACGGGAACAAGTACTTCTTGTAAGAAAAGGTATATAGTGAGAGAAAAATAATTTTGGAAATACACATATTTATATAGAAACAGAGAGAGAGACAGAGACAGAGAGTAACCGGGAGGGGTTAGAAAGCGGGCTTGTGGAGAAATGGCATCAGTGGAGGAATCCGTTTTAAACCTGGTGCCCTTCCTTATCAGCCATTTCTCGCTGCCTTGGGTATAGGGACAGGAGGGTAAAGTCTGAAAAGATATGAATGCAAAAGCTAGTCAAAATAAAATAAAAATAAAAATCTTATGAACATGCATGAAGAACTAACTGAACGACGGCGCCAGATGTTAATATCCCCATCAGGACTAAGGAATTTAATATACCGCAGGTTTTTCCCCGGGCATTTCAGATGAGAGTCAGTAGTTGATGAAAAGACACGAGAAAAATACTCAAAGCATGATATAATGAAAGAATTAAAACACTTCCTCAGAATAGACTGATTATTATTATTATTATTATTATTATTATTATTATTATTATTATTATTATCATTATTATTATTATCATTAAATGCTAAGCTACAACCCAAGTTGGAAAAGCAGGATGCTACAGGCCCAGGGGCCCCAGCAGGGAAAATAGACCAGTGAGGAAAGGACATAAAGAAAAAGAAAATATTTTAAGTAAAGTAACAACATTAAAATAAGTATTTCCTATAAAAACTATAAAACTTTAACAAAACAAGAGGAAGAGAAATTAGATAGAATAGTGTGCCCGAGTTTACCCTTAAGCAAGAGAACTCTAACCCAAGACAGTGAAAGACCATGGTACAGAGGCTATGGCACTACCTAAGACTAGAGAACAATGGTTTGATTTTGGAGTGTCCTTCTCCTAGAGGAGCTGCTTACCATAGCTGAAGAGTCTCTTCTACCCTTTACCAAAAGGAAAGTAGCCACTGAACAATTACAGTACAGTAGTAAACCCCTTTGGGTGAAGAAGAATTGTTTGGCAATTTCAGTGTTGTCAGGTGTATGAGGACAGACAAGAATCTGTAAAGAATAGGCCAGACTATTCGGTGTTGTAGGCAAAGGGAAAGAACCGTAAACAGAGGGAAGGGTCCTATGTAGTCTGTCTGGCCAGTCAAAGGACCCCATAACTCTCTAGCGGTAGTATCTCAACGGGTGGTTGGTGCCCAGGCCAATCTACTACCAAAACTCTTCACAAATCTTCTCAGTTTGCCAATTTTCTGTAAAAATTTCAAGAGGAAACTGACCAGATGTTTGCAAAAGATAAATTTGCCATCACAATCACCCCTAGAATTCTAAATGTGTCATATATAGTTAAAGAGACATTGTCAATACAAAGACCTGGATATTGAGGAGCCACTGTCCTTGGCCTGCTTACAATCATAATTTAAGTTTTGTTTGGGCTCAATGTCATATCCATAATTTGCACTATGCACTAATTCTAGCCTGATCTCTGAAAAAGGGAACCAACACCCGTAGGTCTACATTCACGAGATGCAATTGATGGAAAGAGAGTAGCAGCATCTGAATATGTAACGATATTGTTTTTAAGATCAAACCCCATATCATGCATATTTAGTATGAAAGGTAATGGGTCGAGAACAATACCCAAGGGAACACCAAATATTACATAGTCACTATGGTGCACATCAACACCTATTCTCTGCACAATTTTCAGTACTGGTGCTAAGAAACGACCCACCTACTCCCATATGTTCATGTTTGAAAACATTGGCCTCATAATTGACACAAAGGCAGGACTAAGATTAAAGTCATTTATACGAATTGCCTGTTCACAATCGAGGAATTTTTGTACAGCATTGGATATTGTAAGGACATCACATTCCCCAAGGTCTTTGAGTGAGCCAAATAGCAAACTATGGAACAGTTTGTTACCTTCAACATACTTATATAAACGTTTAGCCAAAAATCGTTTAAAAATTTTACATAATACGGGAGTTGTGGAAATTCTCCAACAACTGTAAAATGAACCTCTTCTTGCTAACTTGCGAAAATTAACATGCAATTAGGAGCTATAAATAAGAAGAAAAAGAGTGAATATACCTCCATAAGCATCAAGGTCCCGTAAAAGTTCTTTAATTTCACATAACTGAAAAGCTAGTTTACTTAGTATAGATTCAGGAAAATAGAAATAAGGAAGATCGAACCTCCCATTACTCTGCTTACTGTCTGATGTAAAGGCCAGAAGGGTTGCATTTTCCTTTGGACAGTGAATGACAAACTCATCTATTATATTATTTAATAACCCCTTGCATTTACTTATCAAATGCCAAGGATGGTAATGACACCCTCCACAAACCTTAGATAGAATTTTTCTGGCTATAAAGAAGTGGTCTTGACACCTTACGTACACAACCTTAACACTCTCGTAATTTTACTAGAAAATGTACAGTTGGACACAGGAATGCCTGGCACACCATGCTCAGAAGAAGTGCATCCTATCATACCCTTACTGAACTGCGAGTAACCAAAAAGATGGTGTAGGGAGAGATAGCAGCAGTGGTCCGTGGGGCAACGCACAGGTACTTTCCGCTCAGTAGGGGTGTGATAGTGTGTGTTTCCTCAGAGCGAGGTGTACCAGGAATTCCTGTATCCATTTGTTTAATCATATGCTAATAGTCTTGAAATTCCTCGATCCCTAAGGCTCCGACTACGTTATGGTGACTGCCACTGAGTATGACGTTTTAGTGTTGCTTTTAATAACTTCTCCCACCTACCAACCACACAGAAACCCCCCCCCCCCCTTTCTTTAAGGATACACGCCCCGTATGAGCAACTCGGCAAGTGAAACATTGAGGAGGATTTCTAATTAGTCATTGGCTGAACTTTGTGCCTTTGGTATTCAAGATGGCGACGCAGCCATCACATCAACGTATGCATGATTATGATAAAATTGTGCTTTATTTTCTTCATCCTAGTCTTAACTATTTTCAGTTAGCAGATAATGAGTAATTATTTCGATTAATCATTGGCGCAGGGCATCTTTGGATTTGGGTTGTTTTTCTTTTCGGGAGACATCTTCTCTCTCACGCATGCGCCCTCTCACCCCCAAATTGTGTCCCCCTCCTCACCTTAATCTTGCAAATAATTTTAGTGAATAAGATATTTAAAAAAAAAAAAAAAAACTGTTAGGAGTATGTGAAGATTTTCAACGACTTGACAAATCATTGATTTCACAATACCTATTGTATTTGCAACAGTTGTTTTCATATTAATATATGCTTATTTCCATCGTGATCATTTCTTTATTAATATTATTTTTATCATATTCCAGTGCTACACCTGGGTGATTATGCCATCCATATTGCTAATAAATTTGTTTTTTATGTAACTGGTTCATACTTTTTTTTTTACAGTTGTTGAACGGAAGTTGTAGCTTTGGCAATGTTGAGGCCTGTATAATAATTATTCTGCAGGCTTACAGCATGGTTACAGCATTTGCATAATTAACACCTCGCGGTTTCAGGGATATTGCAAACCGTGGTATTAGATACAGGATGGAATCAAAACAGCATTATGATTGCTGCATAAGCTCCAGAACATCTGCATGAGGGCTGCATAATCTGTAGAGAATTACCAATGACATTTGATTACTGCTTCTCGTAAATCTTTATACTTAAAGATTAAGTACACTTGGGCACACTATTCTATCTAATTTCACTTCCTCTGGTTTTGTTAAAGTTTATATAATTTATATAGGACATATTTATTTTAATGTTGTCACTCTTCTTAAAATATTTTCTTTTTCTTTTATTCCTTTCCTCGCTGGAATATTTTCCCTGTTGGAACCCTTTTGTTATAGCATCCTGCTTTTCCAACTAGGGTTGTAGCTTAGCAATTAATAATGATAACAACAAAAATTAAATCAACATCATCATCTCCTCCCATCCTATTAACGCAAAGGGCAATCTATATTAGGTACCAATGACTCTCCTTAGACTCTCCTTAGGTAGTCAATTCAGATCAAATACTTATAAAAAAAAATCCGGAATAACTCTTTGGACGACAACATCCATTCATCGTGTTATTCAAAGTTATACAAACTCTGAATATAGATTTATTCCCGAATAGTTTCAGCTTTCGTTCTTGATTGGTTGATTGTATTTCAAAGGTCTCTTCGATTCCAAACAAATCGAACATTCTGAATCAAAATGTGAAAATGTGAGTCGCAGAAATGAAGGTTTTTATGCTTTTAGTTTATTCTGGGAACATTTCGAGAGACTTTCACATATAACCTATGAGAATCACTTTGAAAAAAATATCTTTCACGATGAAAAAGAGCTTCCGAACATACGTTGCAAAAACATATTGTAAAATCGAATTTCCCTCTTCAAAATACACTAGCGGACAAATCATGAAATACGAGCGATGTTTTATGAATCCAAAGCATCATCAAAGGCAATATATGCAATTCTGCATGCTGAAAAAAACAGCAAAAATTTTGCATGAAAGATTTCTCCATTTCGAATGATCTCATGGCTTTTTATTCACATATTTCAGATTACAGTAATATTAAAAGATTTTTCCCGATCTTTTGATCTTCGTCTTGGTAACAGAATATCCAAAATCATTTCCATAAAAACATTCACTCTCTTTACAAGGATAATTTGTCTTTTCCTGAGTGACCTATAAAAGCTTCCTTTTGAGGATTCTTTTGCTGTTCCAACTTCCTTGCTTGAGGTTGCACACTGAACTTCCTTTGATAACCTTGGTAGAAAATGGCTTCTCTTTGTTGCATGTGTATTGATAAATGAAAATGTTGCAATTGTTTACCCTCATATTTTTTTTTTTCATTCCTCCTCAAGGGTTCTCACCCGTTTCCATGGATCAAATCCAGACTTGAATTATTCCTCTCATGTTTGTATTCTTGGCATATCAATATGAAGAGAATTTCCAACATGCCAAATTGCTATTGTAATTCTTGTTGACAATATCATACCACTCTGAACGAAAATTTGAAGGTCTTTAAACTTATAAAGAATTGCTCAGTCAATTCAATATCTAAATATTTACTGTAACAAATAGTTTTTTGTGGCCTGTTGGTAACGTCCTTGCCTAGTGATCGCCAAACTGGGGTTCAAGTCCCGCTCAAACTCGCTAGTTCATTTGGTCACTGCAACCCCACCATCCTTGTGAGCAAAGGATGGGGTGTTTAAGAGAGCCAATAGCTCTACCTGCTGAGTCACCAGCATCCATTGCCTGGCCCTCCCTGATCCTAGCGTGGGTGGAGAGAGGGTTTGGGCGCTGATTATATATATATATATATACATACATATATATATATATATATATATATAAATATATATATATATATATATATATATACAGTATAGACATATCATATATATATATATATATATATACAGTATATAAATATCATATATATATACATAAATATATATATATATATGTATATATATACAGTATATATATATATATATATATATATATATATGGTAAGTCTCCTGCTTGCTAGGGCAATGTCACTGTCCCTTACCTCTACCATTCATGGGTGGCCTTTAAACCTTCATATATGTAAATATATAGAATTGACCTATTTTATAATGATACTAGTATTTCAACCAACAATGCGCATGTAGACAGAAAAAAAACCATAACTGAAGGTTTTTGTTATACAACATAGTGTACAAATAAATTCTTAATTACTATATTTTTCAATCAGTGAAATAGATTTAAACACATATTTCTTTCATGATGTATAAGTAACAATAGACAGTTTAATAATGAGGTATTAATCTGTTACTGAACAATCATTGATTGTTAGCATTGCATCTTCAGTTTATTACCTCCGCCAAGTAGGTTAGAAAATCGAGTCGATTTATCTATTTAGTTACTCATTTATTTATTTATTTATTTATCTGTCTGTGTCTGTCTGTGGACAGGATTACGTCAAAACTACTCGACGGATTTTGACGAAATTTTCACCATAGATTGATCTTAGGTCACGGACGACCCAATTAAAATTTGGAAATGATCCGGATCCCGATTTGCATTGTTCAATATTTTAAAGATTACGTCAAAAATACTTGACGGATTTTGACACAATTTCCCTCACAGATAGATCTTAGGCCATTGACGACTCCATTAACCTTTGGCGTAGGTCAGAAATGTCTGATTTCTTTTGTTAATTTACTGAATTTTTGTCACTGGAACTCGACCTCAAGGACACCACACCGTACCCCTTAATTAGTTAAATGTTAATGATGTTGCATTATTCAGATATTATGAAAATTATTAAACATATATATATATATATATATATATATATATATATATATACAGTATATATATATATATATATATATATATATATTTATATATATATATATATATGTATATATATATATATTTCGGTGAGTAATATAATGTTATATACGCGTATATATTCATTTAGTGTATATATATCATATTGTATGGGTATATTGTACATACACATACACACACACACACACACACATATATATATATATATATATATATATATACATACATATATATATATATATATATATGTTTCTAAAATAACGCCCCCAAAAATTAATTCATTGTGACAAATGATGTGATAACATAACTAACTAGTAGACTATCAACTCACAGAACTATTCTTGCCTATCGGTGACCCAGTGCACCCCATGAAAGTGCGATCGGGTCTAATGACTGCCAAAATATACCCAAATCAGTACCCAGGTTTTTTAGGATGGAAAAAGTGGGTATCAGGTAAACGAGTTGTAAACCTGTAGAACAGCGAGGTCACTGGAGTCTTTATGATGCTGTTTGAGGACTTAGAAGTCTAGTCATTAGCTTGAGAGAATTTTCTGGTTTCAGAGACAAAGTGCATTCCATCAGAGAGACGGTAGCAAAAGGGCTCAGTATGTGGTTGTGGGTCGAAAGAGAAGGGTGTGTTTGCGTGTGAGCGACTGGCTCCCTCCATGTGGTTGCATGAAGAACAGTTAAGCATTTTCTACTGTAGTGAAAAGGAAATATCTAACTAGATGTGGAATACCAAAGAAGGCACCAAGGTGAGTTCATAACAATTTTTAATATATTCTATAAAATGAAACACTACTTTTATGTATATTGAATCTATCAAATTAAATTTAGTGGAAATCTTCCAATAGTTGGGTCGCAAGATCTCAAGAATACAAAAATATGAAATAAAATTTAGAAAATTCATTCGTTTTGAAGAACAACGAAAATGTAAATGACCAGTCTATAAAAGGTTGCTTAGCGTTAGAGCGAGTTGGCAGTAGCCTGTTCGGTGAGGTTGTTGAAGGTAGGTCAAATGATCAAACCTGGTTTATTCCATGAACTTGAAGAGAAAATTAAAGAGAGAGAGAGAGAGAGAGAGAGAGAGAGAGAGAGAGAGAGAGAGAGAGAGAGAGAGAGTACACACAATGCAAGTCTCAACGTATGTATTTACAAACGAATCTTAAAAAATTTGCAGAAAGAGGGGATTTAAAACAAACAAGATTTTATAGATATATCTTATCTATCTTATTCACACACAATAGTTCTAAACTTTTGTAACTTTCGGTTTTTGTAAGTTTTGGAGCTAACAAATCTTACAGTGGAGCTTTACATAAGTGCGGTAAAACTCAAACCCCGATTTCAAGTCATTTCCAAATTTCTGTGGATCGGCAATCCTTCCAACCCGGAAGAGACGTTTCAAACTTTAAAAGCATAACAAGGACCAACTATCATCCGAACATCGACTATATAACTACTTACCTCCAGCGAACTTGGAAGCAAACAAGCGCGCTTTTCCAAGCGTACCGGCATCGCTCCATTCATTAAAACTCCTTCAAGTTCCGGAGCGTAATGGTGGATGAGTTTAGCGTAGCTGGGCAATTGTGGCAATGCACATAACGCTCCCTTGTTACAAAGTTCCCATCCCCGTCATCCGAGGAAAGGATATCCGAAAATGAACTGCCGAAAACAGGCTCTTGAGTTGTAACCAAA
>NC_090726.1:8731122-8756122 GCF_036898095.1 Palaemon carinicauda
ACCGAAAAGACAAACCAGTCAAAGTCTTATCTTAGAGAATATGAATATAACATTGAGGCAATGCCATCAAATCTAAGAATTTATCTGAATTAAGTAGATGTAATTTTAATAGTCAGATTATTTTATCATCTAAATTCACATGTAAATCAGTACTTATATCTAACATAATCAGCACAAAAATAAATGATACGAAATTCATCGTTTTTCCACGATAAACGTCTATATTCATATTACACGCGATCTATTTTTACAAAAATAATCGAACAAACCCTTTTTTCTGGACTATAACCGGATTTCTTCTCAGATTCTGGGCAAAAGCTACTGCAGTAAAAAAAGTGACAGAAGGTTATATATATGAAGAAAAAAGATTATATTAAAACGAACGAAGGTGAGGAACTAGAGATTATAGCAGACAGTGCCGAAGGGAGGCTGTTGAAGTACGAAGAACTCAGACATTGCCTGAATCGCATCACGCGATTATACGCAGTAATGCAGAACACATTGACGCACATGCACGCACACATTCGCACACACATACATACGTGTTAATCGACTGAGGGAAATTCTTTAACCCGTTCGGAATTTTTTTTTTTTATTTTATTTTCACTTTTTCTTTCTTCAGGGAATTTTTGTATTATAAAGTTTATAGTTTTTTCATGTAGTTTTATATATATATATATATATATATATATATATATATATATATATATATATATTGTTTGTGTGTTTGTATGCGTATTTTCTATCAACATAGATCTATGTCCACAAAACTTAGCTGCCAATGCCACTTCCAGTATTTGTCTGTTAAATCATGGATGAACCTCCTGAGCAAAAAACTTCCACAGCTTAATCACCTTATACATCGTTCTATCCACTCTCTTGATTCATCATTGCAATTGGCCTTCCCTCCCAATACATCCTTCAAGTTATTCATACATAAATACAGTATATATATATATATATATATATATATATATATATATATATATATATATGTATATATATGTATGTATATATATATATATATATATATATATATATATACATACATATATATACATATATATATTATAATGTATATGTAGATATACATATATATTAGTATTAGTAGTAGTAGTAGTAGTTGTAGTAGCTGAACTATAACTTAAGTTGGAAAAGCAAGATGCTAGAAACCAAGAGCTCCCACAGGGAAAATCGCCCAGTGAGGAAATCAAATAAAGCAACAGATAGAATACTATGCTTGAGTGTAACCTCAATTAAGAGAACTCTAACTCAAGATAGTGAAAGATGATGGTGCAGAGTCTATAGCACTATCCAACAAGACTAGAGAACAATGGTTTGATTCTGTGTTCTTCTAGAAAAGCTGGTAAAGGTAGAAGAGGCTCTTTAGCTATCGAGTGTACGAGCCTCTTCTACCAATACCAAGTGGCAAGTTAGCCACTAAACAATTACAGTGCAGTAATTAACCCCTTGAGTTAAGAGGAATTGTTTGATTACCTTAAGATTGTCAGGTGTGTGAGGAAAGAGGAGCATGTGTAAAGAATAGGACAGACTATTCGGTGTATCTGTAGGCATAGGAAAAGGAGCTGTAATCACAGAGGGGTTCAGTGCAGTGCTATATGGCCAGTCAAAGAACCCAATAACTCTCTAGCGGTAGTATCTCAACAGGTGGCTGGTGCCATGGCCAACCTATTACCTATATATATATATATATATATATGTATATAAACTATATATACAAATATAAAACAACAAATTAGCTCTGATTTGGTAATAAGGAGAATTATATATGATATGTTATGGTTGAGTAGATAAGCCATAATGTTACTTTTGTTAGAAAACACAAAAGGCATAGGTTTGTATTTTAGCTAGGGTGGATAAGATCATATATAATTCCTTTTTTAGATGTAATTCTATCCCAAGGTGAGCGAGTTTCATATCAGAGACATACCTAGGTTAGATTTGCAGGGAATTTGAAAGTCATGAGCGAATTTTGTGACACTTCAGCCAATACTTCCTACGCTATATGTTGTAGCCATTATAAGTCCAAGTGCTTTTACTGGTTGTTGCAATTTTGAACAATATGCTTATCGATCGATAATGATGACTCCCATAGAATCCAGGAATACAGAAAATATTACCATTGAATAAATTAAGTCTGTGAACTATGGCACTTCCGGTTTTTGCCTTGGATGTTTGATTTACACGCTGTTAGAAATAACCGTAATTTTAACAAGAAATTCTCTGTAAAAATATACTGTTCTCAGCCGTATTTTAGTTAAATACAGGCGACCAAAATTTTACCTTTCTTTGTTATTATCTTTTACGGGTTGGTGACCGTAATATCACTCTTTTACGTCAATATATCCGTCTTTAAAACGGTGAAAATCCTGGAATAAATGTTGCCAGACATTTACCGTTTTTTTTTTTTTTTTTTTTTTTTTTTTTTTTTTTTTTTTTTTTTTTTATGAATCCCCTGAAAACGAGACAAAACTCGGATGGAAAAATCTATCCTTACCAATCTCTAGTCTAGCGTCCTTGCCCCTAATAAACCGTTCAAAATAGCGTGCATTTGTCCAGCACTATTGACCGTGAAGTCTCAGCCGACAGTTGTACCCTTGAAGGCCTGTCATGCTAAAGCTTGCAATGAGTGTCATTAACTCAGTTGTCGAGCGAAGTTGGCATGTACAGGTATAGCTTAAGGGTAGTTACCCACATACACACCAGGGTACTACTTTCTAGTTTTATAAGCCTCCGAGGGATTATAGCTACTTAAACGTGTATATTTTTATTAGACGATTAAACTTTGTAGTCGAATGTATACTGGAAATGAAAATTTACAGCTATTTCACAATTTTTTTAACTTTATTTATACATTAAAAACAATTCATTGCACATAAGTAAATCATATCAAAGAATTTGCTTTCAAATGACTACTGTTCAGAGAGATTTGATATGGAGTATCTGAGGCTTTTGTCCTGCAGTGGACTACAGTAGATACATCTGCATTTGTTGTTATCGTTGTTATCTATGGACTGTTTTACCTTTACATCATGCTGCGCTTTTCGTATTTCATGGCGCTTGAGTAGTGCTAAGCTAGTATTCTATTAGTGTAACTTACTGTATAAAATGAAATTATAACATAACAAACTGTATTTTAGAAGCTATAAGCCTTTTTTTTTTTTTTTTTTTTTTTTTTTTTTTTTTTTTTTTTTTGATAAACAATCATTTTTATAGATAAACGCATCGCATTAATAGTGATACCTAAAACATTCATATTTGATAACAGCACTACAAACATAGCTAATCTATTATATTGCTATTGCAAGATACATTGCAACGAAAAATACAGCTTGGCAAAACTATTTATTGTTCAAGAAAATATAGAACGACAATCTTAGATAATACAACTATATCTTTTGCTTGAGAAAAATAAAAAAAAATAAAACGAATTAAGTTTCGGCTGGGTTTAAGGGGTTCTTTTACGTACATCCTTGTTAGAATAAAAAAAGCTTTTTTAACACCCGTCCCAAGTACTATATATATATATATATATATATATGTGTGTGTGTGTGCGTATGTGTGACATTTGTTGTTGCTTAAATACATGACTTTTAACCTCTCAAATATTTATATATATATATATATATGTGTGTGTGTGTGTATGTGTGTGTGTGTGTGTGTGTATCATCAACCATAACTAATCCACAGCACTTCAAAGGCCTCAGACATGTCTTTCCACCCCCGTCTGTTTATGGTCTTTCAAGACACTAGACCTGCAAATTATCTTAGCTCATCAATCAATTGTTTTCTCTTCCGTCTCCAGCTTCTGAAATCTCTAGAGACCCATTTTGTTATTCGTAATGTCCATCTATTATCTATCTTTCTCATTATATGTAATGCCCATGTCCACTTCTTTTTCTTGCATGTTGTTAGAGTACCGTCTACTTTATTTTGCTCTCGTATCCATGTTGCCCTTTTTCTATCTTTTAATGTTATTTTCATCATCAATCTTTCTATAGCTCTTTGAGTTGTAACTAGCTTATGTTCAAAGGCTTTAGTAAGACTCCAAATCCCGATGCATAAGCTAATACTGGAGGACCATCTGATTGAATACTTTTCTTTTTAGAGAAAGTAGCATTTTATATTTCATAATCTCTTTTTATTTACCAAACGCTCTCCATCCCATTCTCATCCATCTTTTAATGTTGGTCTCTTGTCCTGGAGAAACACTTACTGTTCGTCCTAATTACGTATTTTCATTAACAATAATAGAGATTCATCCATAGCTCTTATTTGTTGTCTCTGTATTTTCATTTACTCATATTCATTTTCAATCCTACATTTCTGCTTTCTCTATTTATGAATATATGTATATATATATATATATATATATGTGTGTGTGTATATATATATATGTGTGTGTATGTGTGTGTATGTATATATATATATATATATATATATACATATATATATCATATATATTTATAAATATATACATACATATATATATATATATATGTATATATATATATATATATATATATATATATATATATATATATATATATATATATATATATATATATATATATATATATATATATAGGGCGTTGTCACTGTCCCTTGCCTCTGTCATTCATGAGTGACCTTTAAAACTTTGAACTTAAAAGCAACTGCCTTAATGTTGCAAGCTGAAATAACGAAGGAAAAGTTGTTTTGATCAAGATTTTTAGCACGGTGGATGCAATTTCTCATGGGAGAGAAACGGAGGTAAGTTGAAATTAATCAAAAAGCGAAATTAATCACAAGCAGTGCTTGAGTTTTCTTGTGATTTTTTTGTCAGCAGAACTCAGAGACAGCAGCAGGAAGTTGATGAAAATACGTGAATCAATCATAGCAATTTTCTTACTCACAAAAAAAGCCAACACAGACAAGTTAACTGATTAAACCGTTAAAGCAGTTGTTGATGTCCTTAGTCAGACGTGTAACTTTTTACGTTGAGAAAAAATAAAAAATTTTTGCTTCTACATTTTCCTTTTTGCATGGATTCGTCTATTTTCTATAAAGATGAAGCTCAGTTCTTCCTTTTTTTCTGCCATTTGCAGGTTGCTGTACAAACTTCAAAACGAAGAGGCGTGGCGAGAAGAGCTAAGTAGGGAGCGTAAGGTAAAACCAAGTGTTAATTTAATCTATATGAATATCTCTGTTTATGTTCAAAGGACATTATGATCTTTAGTGATATTTGTCTATATATGTACCATGTACACACTTAAAGATACCCAAACACGTCAAATACAAACAAGCTCGCACACAAACACACACACACACATATATATATATACATATATATATATATATATATATATATACATATATATATAAATACATTCATACATATTTGTCTGACACACGCATGCATACACACGTACACACACACACACACACACACACATATATATATATATATATATATATATATATATATATATATATGTATATATATATATATATATATATATATATATATATATATATATGTATATATATACTGTACACACATATAGATACAGTATATAAATACATATATATAACACACGCGTGTATATATACAGTATATATGTATATATATATATATATATATATATATATATATATATATATATATATATATATATATATATATATTATATATATATATATATGTGTGTGTGTGTGCGTGTGGGTGCATGTGGGTTGGTGTATGTGTGTGCTTAAAAATTTCATGTATAATTTACTAGCATATCCAAAATACAAACAGTAAAGACCTGTTCCCTTTTCTTCAACTAGTTGTAGTATAACAGGTTACGCGTGGGCTATACTACCAGTTGCAAGCAGTATGTATCTATGAAGAACCGAATTCTGTCATTTGTTTCGTTTCGTCGTCATAATGAAATGAGAATAGGAAAATAATTGTAGTGAGAAAAGCTTATAAAAGAGAAAAGGTTATAGTAATTAGAAAAAATATTATTTCATTCAACATGCTTTACCTTGTTGGTATATCATATGTATTCATTCTTCCCAATACATACCACAGTCAATATCATATGTATTCATCCTTGCCAATACATGCCACAGTCAATATCATATGTATTCAACCTTACCAATATATGCCACAGTCAATATCATATGCATTAATTTTTGCCAATACATGCCACAGTCAATATCATATGTATTTATTCTTGTCAATACATGCCACAGGCAATATCATATGTATTCAACCTTGCCAATATATGCCACAGTCAATATCATATGCATTAATTTTTGCCAATACATGCCACAGTCAATATCATATGCATTCATTCTTGCCAATACATGCCACAGTCAATATCATATGTATTCATTCTTGCCCATACATGCCACAGTCAATATCATATGTATTCATCCTTGCCAATACATGCCACAGTCAATATCATATGTATTCATTCTTGCCCATACATGCCACAGTCAATATCATATGAATTCATCCTTGCCAATACATGCCACAGGCAATATCATATGTATTCATTCTCCCCAATACATACCACAGTCAATATCATATGTATTCATCCTTGCCAATACATGCCACAGGCAATATCATATGTATTCATTCTTGCCAATACATGTTACAGTCAATATCATATGTATTCATCCTTGCCAATACATGCCACACGCAATATCATATGTATTCATTCTTGCCAATACATGCCACAGTCAATATCATATGTATTAATTTTTGCCAATACATGCCACAGTCAATATCATATGTATTCATCCTTGCCAATACATGCCACAGGCAATATCATATGTATTCATTCTTCCCAATACATATCACAGTCAATATCATATGTATTCATCCTTGCCAATACATGCCACAGGCAATATCATATGTATTCATTCTTGCCAATACATGTTACAGTCAATATCATATGTATTCATCCTTGCCAATACATGCCACACGCAATATCATATGTATTCATTCTTCCCAATACATACCTCAGTCAATATCATATGTATTCATCCTTGCCAATACATGCCACAGGCAATATCATATGTATTCATTCTCCCCAATACATACCACAGTCAATATCATATGTATTCATCCTTGCCAATACATGCCACAGGCAATATCATATGTATTCATTCTTGCCAATACATGTTACAGTCAATATCATATGTATTCATCCTTGCCGATACATGCCACACGCAATATCATATGTATTCATTCTTGCCAATACATGCCACAGTCAATATCATATGTATTAATTTTTGCCAATACATGCCACAGTCAATATCATATGTATTCATCCTTGCCAATACATGCCACAGGCAATATCATATGTATTCATTCTTCCCAATACATATCACAGTCAATATCATATGTATTCATCCTTGCCAATACATGCCACAGGCAATATCATATGTATTCATTCTTGCCAATACATATCACAGTCAATATCATATGTATTCATCCTTGCCAATACATGCCACAGGCAATATCATATGTATTCATTCTTCCCAATACATATCACAGTCAATATCATATGTATTCATCCTTGCCAATACATGCCACAGGCAATATCATATGTATTCAACCTTGCCAATACATGCCACAGTCAATATCATATGTATTCATCCTTGTCAATACATGCCACAGGCAATATCATATGTATTCATTCTTGCCAATACATGTTACAGTCAATATCATATGTATTCATCCTTGCCAATACATGCCACAGGCAATATCATATGTATTCAACCTTGCCAATATATGTCACAGTCAATATCATATGTATTCTTTTTTGTCAATACATGCCACAGTCAATATCATATGTATTTATTTTTGCCAATACATGCCAGAGTCAATATTATATATATTCATCCTTGTCAATACATGCCACAGTCAACATCATATGTATTCATCCTTGCCAATACATGCCAGAGTCAATGTCATATGTATTCATCCTTGCCAATACATGCCACAGTCAATGTCATATGTATTCATCCTTGCCAATACATGCCACAGGCAATATCATATGTATTCATCCTTGTCAATACATGCCACAGTCAATGTCATATGTATTCATCCTTGTCAATACATGCCACAGTCAACATCATATGTATTCATTCTTGCCAATACATGCCAAAGTCAATGTCATATGTATTCATCCTTGCCAATACATGCCACAGTCAATATCATATGTATTCATCCTTGTCAATACATGCCACAGTCAACATCATATGTATTCATTCTTGCCAATACATGCCAAAGTCAATGTCATATGTATTCATCCTTGCCAATACATGCCACAGTCAATATCATATGTATTCATCCTTGTCAATACATGCCACAGGCAATATCATATGTATTCATTCTTGCCAATACATGTTACAGTCAATATCATATGTATTCATCCTTACCAATACATGCCACAGGCAATATCATATGTATTCAACCTGGCCAATATATGTCACAGTCAATATCATATGTATTCTTTTTTGTCAATACATGCCACAGTCAATATCATATGTATTTATTTTTGCCAATACATGCCAGAGTCAATGTCATATGTATTCATCCTTGCCAATACATGTCAGAGTCAATGTCATATGTATTCATCCTTGCCAATACATGCCAGAGTCAATGTCATATGTATTCATCCTTGCCAATACATGCCACAGTCAACATCATATGTATTCATCCTTGCCAATACATGCCAGAGTCAATGTCATATGTATTCATCCTTGCCAATACATGTCAGAGTCAATGTCATATGTATTCATCCTTGCCAATACATGCCAGAGTCAATGTCATATGTATTCATCCTTGCCAATACATGCCACAGTCAATGTCATATGTATTCATCCTTGTCAATACATGCCACAGTCAATGTCATATGTATTCATCCTTGCCAATACATACCAGAGTCAATGTCATATGTATTCATCCTTGCCAATACATGCCACAGTCAATGTCATATGTATTCATCCTTGTCAATACATGCCACAGTCAATGTCATATGTATCCATCCTTGCCAATACATGCCACAGTCAACATCATATGTATTCATCCTTGCCAATACATACCAGAGTCAATGTCATATGTATTCATCCTTGGCAATACATGCCACAGTCAATGTCATATGTATTCATCCTTGTCAATACATACCACAGTCAATGTCATATGTATTCATCCTTGCCAATACATACCAGAGTCAATGTCATATGTATTCATCCTTGCCAATACATACCAGAGTCAATGTCATATGTATTCATCCTTGCCAATACATGCCACAGTCAATGTCATATGTATTCATCCCTGTCAATACATGCCACAGTCAATGTCATATGTATTCATCCTTGCCAATACATGCCACAGTCAACATCATATGTATTCATCCTTGCCAATACATACCAGAGTCAATGTCATATGTATTCATCCTTGCCAATACATGCCACAGTCAATGTCATATGTATTCATCCTTGTCAATACATGCCACAGTCAATGTCATATGTATTCATACTTGCCAATACATGCCACAGTCAACATCATATGTATTCATCCTTGCCAATACATACCACAGTCAATGTCATATATATTCATCCTTGTCAGTACATACCACAGTCAATGTCATATGTATTCATCCTTGCCAATACATGCCACAGTCAACATCATATGTATTCATCCTTGCCAATACATGCCACAGTCAATGTCATATGTATTCATCCTTGTCAATACATGCCACAGTCAATGTCATATGTATTCATCCTTGCCAATACATGCCACAGTCAACATCATATGTATTCATCCTTGCCAATACATGCCACAGTCAATATCATATGTATTCATTCTTCCCAATACATACCACAGTTAATATCATATGTATTCATCCTTGCCAATACATGCCACAGTCAACATCATATGTATTCATCCTTGCCAATACATGCCAGAGTCAATGTCTTATGTATTCATCCTTGCCAATACATACCACAGTCAACATCATATGTATTCATCCTTGCCAATACATACCACAGTCAATGTCATATGTATTCATCCTTGTCAGTACATACCACAGTCAATGTCATATGTATTCATCCTTGCCAATACATGCCACAGTCAATGTCATATGTATTCATCCTTGCCAATACATGCCACAGTCAATGTCATATGTATTCATCCTTGTCAATACATGCCACAGTCAATGTCATATGTATTCATCCTTGCCAATACATGCCACAGTCAACATCATATGTATTCATCCTTGCCAATACATGCCACAGTCAATGTCTTATGTATTCATCCTTGCCAATACATGCCACAGTCAATATCATATGTATTCATCCTTGCCAATACATACCACAGTCAATATCATATGTATTCATTCTTGCCAATACATGCCACAGTCAACATCATATGTATTCATTCTTCCCAATACATACCACAGTCAATATCATATGTATTCATCCTTGCCAATACATGCCACAGTCAACATCATATGTATTCATCCTTGCCAATACATGCCAGAGTCAATGTCTTATGTATTCATCCTTGCCAATATATGCCACAGTCAACATCATATGTATTCATCCTTGCCAATACATACCACAGTCAATGTCATATGTATTCATCCTTGTCAGTACATACCACAGTCAATGTCATATGTATTCATCCTTGCCAATACATGCCACAGTCAACATCATATGTATTCATCCTTGCCAATACATGCCACACTCAACATCATATGTATTCATCCTTGCCAATACATGCCACAGTCAATGTCATATGTATTCATCCTTGTCAATACATGCCACAGTCAATGTCATATGTATTCATCCTTGCCAATACATGCCACAGTCAACATCATATGTATTCATCCTTGCCAATACATGCCACAGTCAACATCATATGTATTCATTCTTGCCAAGACATGACACAGTCAATATCATATGTATTCATTCTTGCCAATACATGCCACAGTCAACATCATATGTATTCATTTTTACTAATACATACCACAGTCAATATCATATGTATTCATTTTTGCCAATACATGCCACAGTCAATATCATATGTATTCATTTTTGCCAATACATGCCACAGTCAATATCATATGTATTCATTTTTGCCAATACATGCCACAGTCAATATCATATGTATTCATTTTTGCCAATACATGCCACAGTCAATATCATATGTATTCATTTTTGCCAATACATGCCACAGTCAACATCACATTTATTCATCCTTGCCAATACATGCCACAGTCAACATCATATGTATTCATCCTTGCCAATACATGCCACAGTCAATATCATATGTATTTATTCTTGTCATTACATGCCACAGTCAATATCATATGTATTCTTACTTGCCAATACATGCAACAGTCAGTATCATATGTATTCATACTTGCCAATACATGACACAGTCAATATCATATGTATTTATTCTTGCCAATACATGCCACAGTCAACATCATATGTATTCATTTTTACTAATACATACCACAGTCAATATCATATGTATTCATTTTTGCCAATACATGCCACAGTCAACATCATATGTATTCGTTTTTGCCAATACATGCCACAGTCAATATCATATGTATTCATTTTTGCCAATACATGCCACAGTCAATATCATATGTATTCATTTTTGCCAATACATGCCACAGTCAATATCATATGTATTCATTTTTGCCAATACATGCCACAGTCAATATCATATGTATTCATTTTTGCCAATACATGCCACAGTCAATATCATATGTATTCATTTTTGCCAATACATGCCACAGTCAACATCACATTTATTCATCCTTGCCAATACATGCCACAGTCAACATCATATGTATTCATCCTTGCCAATACATGCCACAGTCAATATCATATGTATTTATTCTTGTCATTACATGCCACAGTCAATATCATATGTATTCTTACTTGCCAATACTTGCAACAGTCAGTATCATATGTATTCATACTTGCCAATACATGCCACAGTCAATATCATATGTATTCATTTTTGCCAATACATGCCACAGTCAATATCATATGTATTCGTCCTTGCCAATTCATGCCACCGTCAATATCATATGTATTAATTCTTGCCATTACATTCCACAGTCAAATCCTTTGTTTTTTAGCTACAAGAAAACACATCACAGGCTGACACACTTAAAAGAAATAATGTGCTGATATGTCCAACTCAGAATCATAAGATCTAGTTATTTCTTTAAATGATGGTTCTTTTTGCATCTATATACGTCTGGTCTTGCTTTCTGCTTTATTTATCATATGCTAATAGTATCATGAATATTTTAAAAGCTGCCATGAATAAAAATTGGAAAGAGTTTTTAGAAGAAAGTTGGCGAGTCTTTCATAATCGTAAGACCTACGAGTGTTTTCCAAGTTTGAGTATCCTTTAAGGTCTTTCTTGGAAAGAAGAAACTCTCGAGTTTTCTTATGCATGAAACCTCTGAAGAACTCTTTTCTGCTTAATTGAAATGATAAGATTTTTCTGGATAGAGAAGCTCGTGCGGAAAAAGAGGGGATTGAAGATTCTTTTGTTGTGAAAGAAAAGTGTTAGTGCTTTGTTATTGTGAATTTTAGAATCTCGACTGTTTTCACCAGACGTGGGCGTTCTTGCGTCAGGGAAAGAATGACGTTCATTAGCCATCAAAATAAAGACATCTAGGAAAAAATACGAAAGAGATCCTTGACACTGATATCCCGGATGTTTAATATTACGAACTCACAACGGATCTTTAAGATGAAAAGACTTGGAAAGAATCTTTTTAAAGTAATTTGAGGGGCTCGGCAGTTATGCTTTGCCGAAGAGTCTTGAACCCCCATTGCAGAAGAGGTCTGCCAGATCCTTGATGCTGACGAGTTTTAAGATAATGATAGTCATTTAGTTACTATTGTACCCGAGCCGTATAAAATGACGTCTAAATATTTAGATAGATATGCACTCACAAGCACACCCACACACAGATTCAATCCTTCCCTCACCCTTCCATTTAACTAACTACAACTGTTGGTTTGGTCATTTGTGGGAGTGTAGTTTGCGAGTGTACCTCTTGCGGTACCACCCGCCTCACCAGATTGTGACTACTCCTTCTCCCCATTGAAATGACAGAAAAAAAGTATATACATTTATATATATATATATATACATATATATATAGATATATATATATATATATATATATATATATATATATGAATATATATATATATATATTATATATATATATATATATATAATTATCATTATTATTACTTGCTAGGCTACAACCTTATTTGGAAAAGCAGGATGCTATAAGCCCAGGGGCTCCAACAGGAAAAATAGCACAGTGAGGAAAGGAAACTTAAGGAAAAATAAGATATTTCAAGAAGGGTAACATTGAGTTAAATATCTCCTATATAAACAATAAAAACTTTAACAAAACAAGAGGAAGAGAAATAAGATAAAATAGTGTGCCCGAGTGTACCCTCAAGCAAGAGAACTCTAACACAAGAGAGTGGAAGACCATGGTACAGAGGTTGTGGCACTACCCAAGACTAGAGAACAATGGTTTTCTTTTGGAGTGTCCTCTTAGAAGAGCTGCTTAGCATAGCTAAAGAGTCTCTTCTACCCTACCAAGAGGAAAGTGGCCACTGAACAATTACAGCGCAGTAGTTAACCCCTCGGATTTAGAAGAATTGTTTGCTAATCTCAATGCTGTCAGGTGTACGAGGACAGTGGAGAATATGTAATGAATAGGCCAGGCTATTCAGTGTGTGTGTGTATATGTGTGTGTAGGCAAAGGGAAAGTGAGCCGTAACCAGAGAGAAGGATCCAATGTAGTACTGTCTGGCCAGTTAAAAGGTCTTATAACTCTCTAGCGGTAGTATCTCAGGCCAACCTACTTTATATATAGATATATAGTCAGACACTTGCTTTTTACTATATTAGGAAGATTATATTTGTCATGATGTTAGTCATTATCCCGGTCCAGGGTTTCTGTTTGCTTGTCTCAAGCATGGAAAATTAAGAAGCGATTTCACAGGTTGAATCAGCTATGCATTTAATGTCATTTCCTATCATCATAAAAGAATGCAGTCGCAAATTCTTAGACGAGGATTCTAACATTCAAAATTCCTGATTAAGCTGATGGTTTTTGTGGTTTGGAATGGACCTAACCATGTGAAATACGCGGAGGTATGAATGATTAAGGATCACGAAAAAAATTAGCTAATTGTTGTAGAGATGAGGAGGCAATATTAATTGATCGTATATATTGTTTTATGAGAATTTTAAATAATGGATAAAACAGTAGTACAAAACAATGAATATCACATAAGTTCAAAGGGTACACTGTTAGAAAAAACCGTAATTTTAATCGGAAATTTTCCGTAAAAATATATTGTTCTTAACCGTATTTCAGTAAAATACATGCGACCGTAATTTTACCTAACTTTGTTACTATCTTTTAAGGGTTGGTTTGCGTAATATCTCTCATTTACGTCAATCTATCCGTTTTTAAAATGGTAAAAGCCCTGGAATATATGTTGCCAAACATTTACGGTTTTTTTAATACAAATTTTTTTCAGTGTAGGATATAACAGCAATCAAACGTCTGCTTATATTAATAAAATATTAGAAATTATCATGATTATCTACGAGCGTTTCTATAAATGAAAAACAGAACTTCATGTATGAACCATAATGTGTATTCATAATAAAAAAATATAGAGGGATATATATTATTGAAAATCAACTTTTTACCATTGACCTATATGCATATGTATACTGTATTATACTTACAGGCATATTGCTGGTCTACTTAAACCGTTTATACAGAATATTTGTAAAATGCGGCCTATTTTACATGAATTTAAGCAAAGTATGACATGTGTTAGTCAGTCACTTATAATCAATAAAACTTCTTTCTCTTTCATGCCGAATTGGCCGTCGGCTTCGAAGCAGGAGGAGGAAGAGCAACTGAATTACCAACTTGAAGCGATGAGGCATCCAAAAAGAATAGGTAAGAAAAGATAAGAAGTACAGTAGTTTTGGCTCCGAGGAACCTTCCCTTCTCTGTAGTGTGCTAATCATAAACATATGATCCAAGGGACTGGTGTAGCCTGGTCTTATCTTAATCTTTATCAACCTTCTATGGATCCCTAACTGATAAAAGGAAATACTAACATTTCTGGGAGTATTGCTCTACTTTTAACAAATATTTCCGCCTTAATTAAGGGCAGTATCTGAAGTTATTGTTACTTTTAATCATGTCTCCTTAGTGATTGGCATTTCGGTGCGTTCCCATTATCACTTGAAATGTTTGAAAAGATATTGCTATGCTTTTTGGAAGAACTGTGATAACAAAAAGCTACAACTTGTATTTTAAGATAAGAAGATTTAAAAGCCCACTGCTTTGTTCATGTGTTAATAAGGAGCTTTAGAATTTCTTCTGAAAATAGATTCAGCTAAAATCTCTTAGGTTTTAGTCATAGAGATAAGTATTATATTATTTCTCTTTCTTTCTTTACAAGATAATGATGATGAAAATGAAATATGGAACATATAATCGGTATAATGATGAATATTGTAATGTGAAGAGAATATTAATGAGCTAATTGCCTTTTTTTCATAACTTGTACATCAAATTAGGTACAAAAGTACATGCTGACCAAAACTATCCAAGAAATCGTGAGCAGCTGCAATTCCCAGCCGGAGAAACCATTGGAAAACGAATCAGAACCAAGACACGAAGGAAATCACCCTATGACAGACAACGGAGTAGAAAGTAACAGGAGACATAACGTACGACCATGGAGAAGCCTTCTTCAAGCAACGAAGAAATATTTTTTTTCTGAAAAGGAGTACACTTACGTCATATGTTGGTAGCTAGATAAACTATGTAGATATTCAGATATTCAAACAAGAAACTACAGTATTATTATTATATGGCAAATCGGAATCAAATTAAGATTTACATGAATGAAATCACTTTAACTGCTCTGCAATACATAACTAGTACCTCATCTTCATCTCCTTCCACATGCAGTACAAGCACGCTACATCTAAGTACAATATGAATTCAAGTTTCATTAGCATGACACCAGTATCACATTTGGCATCTGTGCTTCAGTTCTACACAAATATATTCAGTAATTATTCCAGCTTACACCCATTTACTTGCTATTACTAATATATTTGTACATATTGATGTTGCCTTCTTTTATAATAAAAAAAAATATCTATTATAGTAGGTTTTAGGTAAATTTTCATCACATCTTAAATAATATCCTCTCCTTTCTGTTGCCATATCGAGCTTTCATGCATTATGTACAGGAAACTTCATAAAAACATTTTAAATTATTTACTTTTCACTTATCATTATGAAACTCTCCCTAAAGAAATCGATCTCTGTGGACCCATCTTGAATGGTCATAGTATTTTCAAGAACCTTAAACTCTTCCTGGGTTATTTTCCCAATTCTATGTCTTGAAGTATGGCATCTCTGGCGCCAAGGACAATCAAAAGTTCTGGCCCTTCGTCTGAGCCACAGCAGAGTTCTCTGGATTAGAACATGGTAAGAACACGTCACACTTAAAAATTTGCCATAAAAATCGGTAAAAATCCTGGAATAAATGTTGCCAGGTATTTACCGCTTCAAAAACGAATATATTGATGTTAAGGAGTGATATTATTGTCACCAACCCGTAAAAGATAATGATAAAGTAGGATGAAAATTACGATCGCTTGTATTTTACTAAGATAGGGTTGAGAAAAGTATACTTTTACGAAGAATTTCCGATTAAAATTACGGGTTTTTTTAACAGTGTATGTAAATTAAATGGTTATCTTTATAGCCACATTTTGGCTTCTTATGATCTTAGCTGACCAATCTTACACGATGAACATTAGAGTACTATAAATGTATAGTGACATAAAATAATTCCCACTTTTATTTATCTCTTATTTCTTCTTAGAGCGGCTGAAAATGTATCAAATAGTCTTTTTTCAAGTATGGGTACAAATTGTCAACTAAATCACCAACAATACCAGCTATTTGATCAAACTATAATTTAGTGAAAGGGTAATTTGAATTTACTCACAGAATAAAAACAATGAGTAAGCGACATCAACACTATGAGAGCTAATTATTAACTTGCATTTATTTAATCAGAACTTTCTATACTAGTAAGTTTATGCTGTCAAGAAATTTTTCTGCTCGGCAAACGTGTATCATTTAAAGGTTTAAAGGCCGCTCATGAATGGCAGAGGAGGCAAGAGGCAGTGACATTGCCCTAGCAAGGAGGACAATGCCCTGGAGACTGACCATATATATTATATGTTCAGCGCCCAAGCCCCCTCTCCATCCAAGCTAGGACCAGGGAGGGCCAAGCAATGGCTGCTGATGACTCAGGAGATAAACCTATAGGCTCCCGTAAGAGGGGCATCCCATACAGTTTGCCTTATACAGAATACCGTAGATGGCATTAAAGATTGCTCCTTAATCATGGTTGAGGGTGATATCATTATAACTACAATTGTTATGATTATGAAAAAATTGAATCCGTGACTTATTTTTATATAAAACAATGTTCTAAGGAATACAGCTGCTTCAAGATTGGAGGTTAAAAGACTCGTGAAAGCTTAGCTGCGTAATTTTCAATAACATAATTTTATCATCATTATTATTATTATTATTATTATTATTATTATTATTATTATTATTATTATTATTATTATTATTATCATCAAAATAAAGTTTGATGATGCACTAAATATTATGGATTATCTTTTGAACGTTTATTACGGTACTATTATTGTGTAAAATCGCTTTTGAACCATTAAACAAACTGCGGATTTCCTAATAGGCGTTCATTGCAACAATTCTACCCGAATTAAAAATACTAGCGCAGTTATACTCTGCATGTTATTCCATAAATGATTTTGTTGACTCACAATACTTTTTTATTCCTTCTTTTTTTTGATAAACCTAAAAAGATAAGGTAAGAAGTTTTACATGCGAGGTGATATTTTAAAAGCTCAGAAATTGGTGCAAAGACTTATTTCGAATGCAAACTGTCGTTATTAGTCATTTTCCACTTCGCTACTGCCTCAAGCATTTTAAAGTATATTTTACTGAAAAAGGATGCACTGACGCCATCTCTTGGCAACTAGGGAAATTACAATTATTCAGAAATTCTAACAAGAAACTATTATTTTTTTCATAGTAAAGCGTAAACAAATTAAGATTTAAGTAAATAGAATTACTGTGATAAAAATATTATTACTAACCGATTTTCAATTTTTAGGAAAGTTGTATTTGAAACAGAATTAATATAAACTTTGTAAAGGATTTTACGATTTTTGTTCTGGTAATACACATAGTTCCTCGACCTACAGTGAACGGCAAGAACAACCACAAGAACAAATGTCGAAAATGCAACTATTCCCAGGTTACGTCGGAGAAAGAAGACACAACCACTTATAATCTTAGTTTAAATCTTGACAAAACAACGTGGTGTGACATTTTTCCTTCGATTCCTCAATTTCAAGAATTTATTAAGGTTTGTACTACTTTCTCATTGCCATACTGTTCCGTTTTCGCGTAACCTATTGATTACAAAACACAAACTGTGGAACTTACCTGTTATTTGATTACTTGTTGGTTTATTCAATTAAAGCATAAATTTTTCTATTTGGAGCATATTTCAGTGTTAAAACTGGATTTCAAGTATATTTTACTGAAAAGGATACACTGAGGCCACCTCTTGGCAACTAGAGAAACTACAATTATTCAGCTATTCAAACAAGAAACTATAATATTTTCCATAGTAAAAGGTAATTAAATAACAATTTATGCAAATGGACTTAGTGTAATTAACATTATAACTTTCAATTATTTTTTATATTTAGGTAAGTTGTATTTAGAACAAAATAAATATTAACTTCGTAAAGGGTTTTATAAAATTTGCTCTGGTAATACATATTGTTCGGGCGTCAAGGATTACCAACAACTCTCAGATTTACAAAGATTTGATAAGGATAAATGTGCAACTATTCCAAGGACACGTCTGAGAGAGAAGATGCAACCACTTATAGTCTCAGTTTAAATCTTGACAAAGAACTTGATATGACATCTTTCCTTAATGTCTTATATTTCAAGAATTTATATAGGTTGGTAGACCTAGTAGTAGCTCGTTGCCATATTATTAGATTTTCACTTTGCCAATTAATTACAAAACGCAAACTCTTGTAACCTATCTGCAATTAGATTAGTTCATGGTATATTTAATGAAAGCACAGATTTTCCTGTTTGGAGCATATTTCAGTGTTAAAGCTGCTACTGAAGTACGAGTTTTTGCCAAACTGATAACCTAAAAGAAAGCAATGGGATGTATATGCTCATTTTAACGTAACCTTTTAAATGGAAGACCAAGCATTTCTGTTCCAGTGTTGTTTTGTAATCAATGAATTGTTAACAAAACGTCTCTGAAAATGTATGAGTAATAAAATGAGAGGTGACGAGGTTTAAAAGTTTCCTATTTTATTTCCCAAATTTCTTCCAGCTTTCTTCCTTGACTTTACATGTATGGGATATTCCGTTGGAATGTTTCTATAGTTTTGATAGAATGGGTATGTAAGCTAAAAATGTGCATTCAAGCATTCATCGACCTCCATACAAAATTCTAACGGATGCTGAAAAAAAATACAGCTTAATTTTCAGCAGATAACAGAATACCATACATATTTAAAAGGTCTTTGACCACTCCACTAAAGATTGTGAGTACTAAAATTAATTTGTTGGGTTATGAGAATAGAATGAGAAGCTGAATAATTAAATTGTGAATGCAGATTACTTATCACAGATGTTCTCACCAGGAAAGAAAATGAAACAATCGAATGATATTCTAATTGCTTTTTTAAAATATTCATTACTCGCCACACCTTGAAAAAAAAATAATAAAAAAAAATCAAGTTGAAGATTGAATTCTGCAAAGTCTAATGTATATCAATTAAAATTCCTCGGTGTAAGTGATCACCAAATGAAAGAGAAGAGAAAGGAACTGGATAATTCTAACCTGGATTGAACGAATAATTTCCTATTATAGATTCATATTTGCTTATAAAAATCATGCAAATGTAAATGAGAATCTTTCAGATGACCTGTTACTGCTCTCCAACCTTTCAAATTCCATTACAAAATGTCTCACTTGATTTCAAATCATTGATTATTTTTTACTAGACAAACGTGCTATGGAAGAAGAAGTATTCTTGCCATTTAGAATCTTAGCAGGAAAAGCATGTTTACATGAATAGCTTGAGAATTAATTTCGGCCTCTCTTGTCATAAGAGATTTAAATGATTGTGGATTCTGTCATCGTGAGGAAAGAATTTGTGTGGATGCAGCCATAGATCTGGGTTCATAGGAACAGGAAAGCCTCGTTGCTTCATATGTAATGATGGGCCTTAATCCTTAAGCTCAGAATCCAAACCAAAGAATTATCTCCCCATGGATTCCAATGACCAACCCCTTGGAGAAAGTTCTGCCAAAGATATTCAAGCCATATCGAGGGTTGCTGACATCAACCACGCGAGTTGTTCTCGTGTATGAAAATCTGGTCAATATAATATATTGGTGCGTCCCTTTTCATGTGTTGAAATGCCAAATGAGGAACAAATGCTGTTTCAAGATTGATTGTAAACGTGGTTATTTAGAGAAAGAGTAAGTTTACCATCTTTGGAAAAATAACATCAAATTTGACTTGGAATAACTATGCTCATCCTAGAGCCATAAAAGGAACCTTTTCTGATACAACCAAGAAATATAAATGGTATGCTACCATCAAATCTGCACTCATTGCAGTTAACTTAACAGTTCCTCCTTAGCTTAAAGCAGATGGCTCTATCACTCACTGACAAAAGGGAAAAGCAACCCTTTTGGCTGATGTGCTTGGCATTAAACAGAGTAATGAGAAACTCAATCTACCTTGTGCGAGTGGGACGTTAGGTTATAACTAAGAGGCGAGGTGAATGCAACTAAACTTTATTAAACAGACACCGAGCTTAAATACCAGGACTTGCGAGCAAGAACGTTACAAAAGTTAAAAGAAAAAAAATAAAACATGAGTTAGTATGCTTACACAGGTTGGTCTATTGACAGTGCAGGGAAGAGCAAGTGATAAGATAAAAAAGCAATACCGTCACAGAGTACAAGCGTGTATGAAACACATTCGGTACATGTCTCCCCCAATAAAAATTACTTACATGGGAAATAGGGGGCCCTGCTCTAGAGAGGCGTTCTGTAAGCAGGTCATCTGGCAAGAGATATGCAGGTTTTAGATGATCAATGGAGACCCAGTCTTTTTTGCCATTAATGTTAGTTAAGAAAGCCTTCGGCGTACAATGGATCATGAGGAAAGGGCCCGTGTAATGGGATGTAAGTGGTGGCTTGCTAGTGTAGTTGCACAGGAAAACGTGCATTTCTGATTGCAGATTTGTCAGTATGTGTTGCTTCACTGGGGGCTTATAAGTCTAGCAGCAAGGAGTAAATTTTCCAACAACGTGACATAGGCACTGGAAATCATCGGACGAGATTGTAGGCGGAAAAAAATTGGCAGGAATAAGCATACACTATTCCAGCTTCTGAGACATCCAGGCCGTCTTTAGGAGTGGTTCTTAATTCCAGGAAGACCTAGGAAGCTGAGTAAACCAGTTGGAGTCATTGCAGCAGGACATCAGAGCTGCTTTGAGGGTGCGATGAAAACGTTTAACCATTTCGTTGGAAGCAGGGTGATGACCTGGAGGTTTGCTAATGATCTCCACAATTGAGAGGTGAAAGTGGTGTCCCTGTCAGAAGTAATATGCTCAGCAATACAGAATCTCACTATCCCCCCTGAGAGTAAGGTAGATGTACATGAGGCCGATGTTGCAGTTTCCATGGGAATGGCTTCAGGCTAACAAGTGGAGCAGTCAATGACAGTAAATTTGTAACGATATCCTTGTAATGAGAGTAGGGGATAGGGGACTTACTACGTCAATATGAATGTGGGCAAAATATTAACATTGGGTATGACAGCGCATACCCTGAGGGCAAGTGAAGCCTTTTGGTCACCCAACGGTTGCTGCGAGAGCTGAAAAGGCTTGACTATACAGGCGGCTGACAATGACAAGTAATGCTCCAGGAGAAATGTTTTGAGGGCATGGTACGCTATTGAGTTGTCCCCTTACCTGCAAATCCAATCGGAGATTTCCGGGAAAGTGTCCTTGTGGATCGCCGTGAGAACATACTGTGCTTTAGTACTTGAGTGAATCACACCCTTAAGGCAAAACTTGACTTCGGCACGCTGGAACCAAGCGAATGCTTCTCTGCTGGCAAAGGGCAGTAGTTTCACTGAGGGGGCGTGTATTGAAGAGTCAAGTTTAGTGAGCAGCATTGTAACAGTAAGACACACCAATAAGGGGAAGGCGGGATGGAGCTGGTCCTTCCTCCGATGGTCACCAGTGTGCGAGTGGGCAGTTACGTTGTAACTGAGAGGCGAGGTGAATGCAACTAAACTTTATTAAACAGACATCAAACTTAAATACCAGGTCTTGTGAGCAAGAACATCACAAAAACTCAAACAAAATAAAACCTGAGCTTGCAAGATACAGGTTGGTCTATTATCAGTGCAGGGAAGACCGAGTCATAAGATAAAAAAGCAAATCCTTTATAGTGAACAAGCGTGTATCAAACACTCACGGTACAACTTCATTCCTGTTTTACTGAAGCTAAACTAACAAGTTCAGCTTTTCACTCCCGCATGATTAAAACACAACTGGACCTTCATGTGTATTGAGACGTAGATCCTAATTGTATTTTTCCCTTTTTTATAAACTGCTGATTTTTGCCCTTACTGAAAAACTGGTAACGTTTACAATTTTTAAACGTCATCTGGTAAAATGTCTAAATAGGTTCCCTCAAGATAATCGTCTGCTCCTTAGTTTGCAGTTTCACTATTGCAAAGGTCTTGGAGCATGTAATACCCGTCTTACAATTTCCAATGTTCTGCAGAAATCACTTGATTGTTGTTTGAAAAAATTCATAACATTTGGCTAAATTTTATTGCTGCCTTTGATAGTGTTATCTGTGAGGTATTTATTTTAAAACTTAAGAGATGGTAGGAGATGGTTTTTTTCTTTAGCCTCATTATTAAAGTTTTAAGTAATATATTGCAAAGAGTAGTTGTTGATAGGTCAAATCATGATTGTAGCAATGTAATATCTGGTGCTCCTCAGAGTACTGTTCTTAGCCTATTCTTTTCATACTATATACGTATGATATGTGGTTTTACTTGGAAAACAAGCTTGTTGTACAAGTAGATGATGCTACTTTTTGAGCATCAATTCCATCTCCTGAATGTAGACTTATGGTTGCTAAATCCCTAATAGAGATCTAGCTAGAAAAATGAATGGTGCCAATTATGTGGATGAGGTTGAGCCCTAACAAAACTCAATATATGATTGCTAGTAGTTCTTGAACAGTGGCTCCTCAACATCTAAATCTTTGCATTGACAATAATTCTTTATTCATATATAACTGACTTAAAATTCTACGTGTGATTTGTTATTACAAATTTATCTTTGAGAAACTCATCCGGCTTGTTTCTTCTCCCATTACACAAAAATGGTACTTTGAGAAAGTCCTCTAAGATTTTAGATGATCAACTGACTCTGAGATTTTTTTTTTTTTTTTTTTTCATTCTACAATGATTTGAGTATTGCTCTCCTACCTAGTCTTCTGCTGTTAACTAGATAATTAATTCTGGGACAAAAACTTGCCCTCTATTAAATTCCTTATTCCTGATGTGGATATTATTATCTGGCACCATCTTTCAGTTACTTCGTTGAACATGTTGCATAGGGTTTTTCATGATTCGGATCCTTTGCATTCAGATTCTCTAAGACGGTACCATCCTGTACATAGTTTCATATATGCACTTAATCCTACCAGTCTCGTCTCCTTCTTCAGAATATTCAATACTGCACAATATTCTCGTAGTTTTATCCCTACTTTGACCGGAATGTGAAATTGATCTTCCTATTTTATCGGTTGAACCTATGGAGCTTCAGAAGTTTAATCTTGTTTCCTATGTTTTTCTTTTGAAGGGGTTGACATAAGTCTAGTTTCATAGTTTATAGGTGAAAGAGCTATCTCAACATTGCTACTGAATGTAAAATATTTTTTGTTACTTTTTGTATATAGTTTATCTATTTATCTGCCCTGTTAAAAATCAATTGTAGGATTACACCCCAAGCTATTTGATTAAGGTAGCGAGGTAACTTTCTGTTTCAGCAACTAAGAATTATAGTTTTCTTACATTCAATTTAATTTTACGTTTGCTTTACACATATAGCTTATAATAACATAACGATTTAAAGTGAATATCATATATATTCTATGGTAAGGAATCTTTATAGAAATTCAAACGGGATATTAAATAAAACTGTGTCGTTGAACCTAGAAATATTTTTTCATGTTCTAACGTATAAAGATTTTCTGTTGTATGTAAAAGATATGAGTGTTATGGAGGCCATGAATTAATTCTTATCGAAGTTCATTTACATTTGCATGACATTAGGACAAGTATAAGAGTTGAGGATTTTCCTTTTTCCTTTCTTCATCGGAATTTTTCTAAAATTACTTTTGTTACCCTTTAAATATAATTTTCTTACATTCACTCTATAGTACGTTTTCTTTACTTTATAGCGTAAACTTATATATATATATATATATTGTGACGTGACTATGCGTTTATTTTTAATGGTGAATCATTAATATATAAATCAAATATTTTATAGTTTTAACCAATATCGTTTATTACCTTTATGAATGATTTTACTTGGCTATATATGAGACATCTTAGATTATATTTTATGCCTAAGCCTACCGATTCGTCTATCTAATTTGTTTTATAATTTATTGCAAAATAATAA
>NC_090726.1:8761122-8834053 GCF_036898095.1 Palaemon carinicauda
CAAAACCAATAAATAAATCTAACAGTTACACATTCAAGATAAATATATGAATTTCGGGTAAAATATGGCTGAAGTTGTGCATTATGGTGAAATTCCTTTAATCTTCACCGTTTCAAAGCATCATCATCAGGAAAAAAAAAATTAACAAGAAAACCTTTGCATAAAGGTTTCTCAAAACGTCAGATCCTGAATATCCAGTTTCATGGAGCTGCATGGCTTTTATCCTCATAACTCTTGGGAACTATCATCTCTTAGGATTACTGCTAAGAATTTGTTTATCTAATAAAACTTGAATCAAGAGCTTTTAAAATGTGGCAAACCTAATTCATAATAATGCATCAAATTTTCATTTAACGAGAAAATAATCTCTAAATAAACAATTATAGTATTGCTATAAGGTAATAAGTTGGAATAGACCTTATTTTTTTCCATAAATTTTCAAGAGGAAAATATAACAGATGTACTTTATGCTGTTACTGTTGTTGAATCGTGTTATTTTAATTGTACATTACTTTTTTTATAGTTTACCTATTTAATTATTTTCTCTCCCCATTGGACTATTTTTCCATGTTAAAGTCCTTGGGCTTATAGCATCACACTTTTTCTCCTAAGGTCACATGTTAGCTGATATTAATAATAAAGATAATAATAGTATTTCCTAATTCGCAGCCAACGACGAAATCTCGTTTAAGTCAACATGAAATAGTAACTGACAACTATCTGATATATGATGACGTCGTTGCCATTCAATTAGCATAAGCTGAGCTAAGTTTTATTGAGGAAATTTTCAAAATCAATAATAAACTAAATGCTGATGTGCTACTTACTTAAAAATTGTTAATCGTTATCATGAAAACCGTTTCACAAAATATTATTCAAGTAACAACAAGCAAGTTTTGGAATTTAAACATACATACCAGTGACGATAGTAAAATTTCTCAAGGGAGAAAGTATGATAAATGAGCTCATGATATCTCATAATAGTAATAAATGCTTCTGTGTATTATATCATTTCAAACCAGCAAACGATTTTGTATTACGGAAAAATAGTAAATCTTTTAGGGTTTTTGTGTTGTTTATTTGGTAAAGAATGAAGCAGACGAATTATCTAAAGGTCAACGGAACTAAATAATGATCCACGAGATTCTGAAATACCAGAAAATAGTTATATTTTTAGCATGTCTTACCTACGAACAAATAAGTCCCTAACTATCTAGTACTAGCAATATTGTCAACAGTCATTGTAGAATATATTTTAGGCCTGTAACCCATTTAAAATTTTATCTGCTGTGTTCTACCATATTCATTCCGTAAAAATATAGCAATTGTTCCTCCTCTTCAGTAAGATATAACATCAATAGTTGAAACTATCACATACAAAAATTAATAACAAAAAGTAGTTAAAAAATTTACTTGGTTTACATAAACAATGTTCCCTAAGATTTTCATGCACTGCTCTAAATTATATTGATACAATTTACAAGAAGAATAACATTTATTACGTACCGTATAATACAAACATAAGTATAGGGAATTTATGAGTACTTCATTGTGGGACTACCTGCTTCGTCTCGATTTAAATAAAAAGGCTAGGGCTGGTTTATATATATATATATATATATATATATATATATATATGTGTGTGTGTGTGTGTGTGTGTATGTGTGTGTGTGTGTGTAAGTATATATATACACATATATATATATATATATATATATATATATATATATATATATGAATTATATACACATATGTAATATATGTATGTGTGTATACATACATACATATGCACATACATATGTATGTTTATATATATACATGCATATATATATATATATATATATATATATATATATGTGTGTGTGTGTGTGTGTGAGAGAGAGAGAGAGAGAGAGAGAGAGAGAGAGAGAGAGAGAGAGATGTGTGTGTGTGTGTGTGAGAGAGAGAGAGAGAGAGAGAGAGAGAGAGAGAGAGAGTATGTGTATGTATATATAAAGATATATATATATATATATATATATATATATATATATATATATATATATATATATATGTGTGTGTGTGTGTGTGTGTGTGTGTGTGTGTGTGTGTATGCACGCAAGTATGTGTCCAATTAGAATTTAATTTCTATAGCTACTGCCACTGATACCACTGGTAATTTGTATGAACACATATTATTTAATGAGGGTGCAAAATAATTCAAGATTTACAGCAACTAAATGTTGCCTACTCAAGAATACTTCTATTCAAATATACTAATAACTGTAAATTACCCTATCTAAAATAATAGTATTGCCATAATCTACTAAATTTGAATGAATCCTATTTATTTGATAAATTCTGAAGCGGAAAACATAAATGATTCGTATTGCATGATTCACACCCGACGACAAAACCTCATGGAAATCATCATAAAATAGTAGCTGACAACTATCAACTTCATAGGGACGCTGATATAATTGAATTAGAATATGTTGCCCTAAGATTTGCTAAGTGAATTTTCAAAATTAATAATGACCTAAATATTGATATATTATCAACTTAAAAACCGATAATCGTTATTATGAAAGCCGTTTCACGAAGTATTATTCAAGTAACAACTAGCAACTTTTGTATTTCAAACCTACATTCCAGTAACTATTTTGAAAATTCCTAACTAAAAGAGCATGATAAGACAAACGCATGATATCTCTTAATAGTAATAAATAGTATTTTATATTATATAATTTCAAACCAGCAAACGATTTTGTATTATGAAAAAATAAGAAATATTTTAGGGTTTTTGCATTGTTTGTTTGGTAAAGAATGAAGCAGACAAATCATCTAAAGGGAAACGAGACTAAACTATGAGCCATGAGATTCTAAAATATTATAAAATAATAATATTCTTACCATGTTTTACCTATGAACAAATAAGTCCCTAAATATCTCGTACCATTAATATTGTCAACAGATATTATAAAATATACTTTAGGCCTGTAACCCATTTAAGAATTCGTCTGCTGAGTTCTGCCACATTCATTTCGTAAAAATGAATTACTTCTTCCTCCTCTTCAGTACAATATAACAACAATGGTTGAAACTATCACATACAAAGATCAACTATAAAACGTAGTAATCAACTTTAATTGGTTTACACAAACAATGTTCTCTATGATTTTTCTGCACTGTGCTAAATCACATCAACACAGTTTATAAGATGAATAATATTTATTCCATATTAAATCATATATACAACTATAACTTTAGGAAATTTGTGATTACTTCACAGAGGGACTACCGTGAATTATCAGCTACCATAATCTGTTTTAGTTTCAACGTAAATAATGTAAGAATTAACATCAATGGGGAATACCTTAACAATTTAAGATTTGCAGATGACATAATAGTATTGCTATAATCTACTAAAGTTGAAAATATCAAATTTTCAATAAACTCTTAAGAGAAAAACATAACTGATTAGTATTGCATAATTCGCTGCCGACAATGAAATCTCATGTCAACATAAAATAGTAACTGGCAACTATCTGCTATGTGAGGATGCTGTTGTCATTGAATTAGTATAAGTTGTGCAAAGTTTTGCTGAGACAATTTTCAAAATGAATAATGAACTAGATTTTGATATATTACTAATTCAAAAATCGATAATCGTTATCATGAAAACCGATTCACGAAATATTATTAAAGTAACAACTAGCAGCTTTCCTAATTCAAACCAACATACCAGTAACTATTGTAAAATTTCTCAAGTGTGGAAGTATGATAAAAAAAAACTCAAAAATCTCATATAATTTATAAATTTCAGAGAATTATATATAACTTTAAACCAACAAATGATTTTATTACGAAAAAAAAAAGAGATAAATCTTTAAGGGTTTTTGTATAATTTGTTTGGTAAAACATGGAGCAGACGAATTATTTAAAGGACAACGGAACTAAACAATGAACTACGAGATTCTCAAATGTTAGAAAATGATAATTTTTCATCATGTTTTACCTACTAAAAAATAAATCCAAAAATCTCAAGTACTTGTACATATCATCACAGGCATAGGAAAAATATATTTTAGATTTGTAACCCCTTTAGGAATTCGTCTGCTATGTTCTATCAAATTCATTTCGTAAAAATAAATGACTTCTTCCTATTCAGTATAATATAACAATAATAGTTAAAACTACTGCATATAATAATTAACTACAAAACATAGTTATCAGCTGATTAGTTTACACAAACAATGTTCTCCAAGATTTACCATGCACTGTGCTAAAACACATCAACCTAATTTCCAAGATGAATCCTGTTTATTACATACTTCAATACATATACAAACATAAGTCTAGGGAATTTGAGTACTTCATATTGTCCCATTTTGCACTAATTTTAACAGCCTTGAAAGCTTAAATAGGCGGCAGTAAATTTAAGATATACAGCTGTAGGCCTAACATTTTATTATCCGAACTAGATCTTGTTTTTCATCCAACATGACGTTCTGTTTTATTCTTTTATATTTAAATGTTATATTCCATACTATTAGATAGTGCGCGTCAGTTTCTGGAACTCGTCTGTTCTGCTTTATCAAAACACACTTACCTAAAAACTCTATAAATCTCCAATTTTTCAGTAAAACAAATAGACAAATAGTTTCAAACTTAATCAGCAATTTTCAGTAGTTTATCGTTTTAGATAAAGCCAGTAGTACTATTGTACCAGAAGCTTATAAAAAGCAGAAATTTTTTTAAAGGAAAAATAACTTAAAATGGAAATCCAGAAACTTACATTGACCAGTTACTTGAATTGAAACTAAATTTATTCAAGATAAAAAAACAAATATTTACTATGACATCACTGAAATTTTGTCTCCTTTTCTGTAGCCTACTTTATGAAAGTTGTCAGGGCAAATTTTATTCTTTTTAGTTTTGTTTCCCATGCTCATATTCGTCTTTGTAAATACCTTTTAATACATTTTGATATTTATCCCTTTTCATTAGTTAAATCTATTGCTGATTGTAGACCTACTCGGTATTCAGGAAGATGAATTTTTATTTAGGTTATTCTAACTCGTTTTCATATTTTACCATTTATGACAGTTATGTTATGTTTTTCCTTTCCTTTCTCTATCATTTACTTCCTTTTATATTCCATGGTTAGACTACACATACTCACCATTAGTTCTGGATATTAATTTTTCTCAAGATATTCTATTAAGATGATAGAATTTATATAAAAAAGATAGATTTGTATGGAGATTTTAAAAGGCTAGACAATACGCATTGCTTGTTCCTGCTTGATCTATAAAAGTTATTTATTATTACTCTTATGTATTTTTGTACTGATAGTTATCGTGATAGACATCAATTTGATTTTCCTGCACGTTAAAAATACATATATTATATTATTCGTATTTCATATCGTTGTGAATACATTAAAGATATAGTAGTTGTCCATAAGATTTAATATAACTACATACAGTACATACTGTATATAGAAATATATTTTCATACAGTCCTACCCTATTAAAATACATATTTGTTGTTGTTGTTATTATTATTATTTTCATCATCATCATCATTATTATTATTATTATTATTATTATTATTATTATTATTATTATTATTAGAATTACTACTACTAGCTAAGCTACAACCCTGGTTGAAAAAGTGGGATGCAAAAAAAAAAAAAATAAGGGCTCCTACATTGAGAGAAAAAATAGCCTTGTGAGGAAAGGAAATAAAGAAAAAATAAACTCGTGTTTTCTTGTCAGGCCACGTCCTAATTCTTAAAATTCGTCTGCACTTATTTTACCAGACAAGATAAACAGAACAACCTTAAGATTTTAATTTTTATAGCCAATTGAAGCATTGACAGTATAATATACATATTATTAATGTATCCATATATTGTTTTATAGGTATCAATAAATAGTAATATATTTTATGCATAAAAACTTAGATTCTAGACGATAGTTAGTATTATGATTAGTCGGGAAAAAATGAAAGTTGCCAGCAGTTAATTTCAAATTTAATTTCATTGCAAATATTTGTCTCATAAATTTGAATCAATAGAACTATGAATTGAAAAAGTATTTCTTTATGTACAATCCGTCTTATGTTTCTATGAAGAAATAGAAATGCCTTGTATAAAATGTTTTTGCCAGAAACAAAAGTTGCCAATTAATGAAAAATATTCTTGATCTTTAGTTCTTTTTGCTGTCAATAGATGTCCATAGCATTGCTGTGTCCATAATTCTATTTTTAGATTACAAGCCTAAAGTAAATATAAAACACTGAAATCATCAAATAAAATAGCCAACCAATATTTTAAAAATCCAAAAATAAGATCACATAATAGCCTACCATTTGGATTGTTCTAGTGTGGTATTTTATTCCTTTAGTTTTGTATCCCTCTTAAAAATTTGTTTGCCAAGAAAATATCTAAAAACTTTCTATGCTTTCACTCAAATATAGCTTTGTTTAGTGCTAATTATTCATTAATTTGAAGGGTATGCATTTCTTTTAAAAGGTCATTCTGATATATAAGCTTTAAGCAAGGAATTTCAGTTAACATCTCCTCTGTTATCCTATACACATCATCGAAAATATAGCAACATATGCCATATATACTGTTCGTGGTAATTAAAAAAAAATTAAATGTTTTAATTAACTGGAATAAATGATAGGTAAGGAAATTAATTTATATTTAAATCTTCCTTCACCAGGGACACGTACTGACGCCAGTGTTATTCGTCTGTGCTCGAGAAACAAGTGTACTGTAGTTGTTGCCAGCTTCAAGTGTGGTGCATCATACCATGGTGTATAATGAAATAAAACAGAACCAATCAAATTAATGTTCTATGCGGCATGATTAATGCTGCCCTTGTGATGACAATTGAATAGTGTTAGGAATGACAGGACTGGTTGCAAAGATGAAGTGAAAAGAGAAGCCAATCAACTATTTTGAATAAACCTCAGATTGTTCATGAATCCAACTTTATAGACTATAACTGTGCAGAGAGACCCTACAGCTTCTATGTATTCTTCGAGAAGGTAAAACCCTTGACTTCTAGGAAGAATAAGGAGTATGTGAAACGTTACCAGACGCCTTCGCTTGCTTCTTCCCTTGGTGAGTCTTCATTTGCTACTTTGTAGCCCCTTCCATGATCTCTACCCTCACGATCATTTTCATTGTGTGGATCAATGCCTGATCATGTAGTGAATTCAAGAAATTGCAAACCATATTAATTGGAATCAAAGAAATTAGCAGAAAATACGGACCATGGATATTGAGAATGGCCTAAATTGCAGATATGTAGATTTGTAAGTATTCAAATATTGGTAACAAAACCATTCAAATTCGAGATTTGATGAATTATAAACATTTTGTTCACGAAAAAAACTGAACACTTTCCTTTTCTCTAAGTGCTTCAATAATGTGTATTTGACAATAAAAAACAAAAACAGTTATGCATTGTGATATGCAAAATACTTATGTTAAATCGAACGTGTATGCCGTGTAGTGAGTATAGGGCTCCCCTGCGTGATAGGACCATGAAAGCAGCCCTCAAACTTACTTATTTCTTTACTTACTTACTTACTTACTTACATGACAGGGATAGTAATGAAGAGCGCTCTTCTTTCCACTTCAGTGAATTGCCAGCAGTGATTTATATTTCCCTTTGATGGAATTCTTCCCCTGGAATCATGAAATATTCCCCTAGGAGAAGTTTCCCCCAACTTGGAAATACATTGTGTAGATGATGCCAAATTTGTTTCTATTTCTTGGAGAGGTCATATTGGTTCAGAAAGAACCTTCGTTGAAGGAGGAAGGAGTCGAGTCTTCTTCATAACTTCAATGCTAAGTGTTAAAACTCACCTTCCTAGGTTAGATCATTGGTAGGTGGAAGGTTGAATCATGATAGATGTATTATTGACTGTAGCACTAGGTAATTTGTTTTCATTATTCTAATTACTTTTTATCTGTGATAAGTTCTATGTTATTAGGTAGTTTTTAGATTGCTGGGATTGTTTCATTTTCCTTTTCTGCACAAAATCAGCAGCAACACAACTATAATAACATTATAACTGATCATAGCATTTTTTCAGTTTTCAAAGTTACAGTGAAAAAAAATAATTTTGTAAGCCTCGAAGAAGAACTATCCCTCCAATTAACATTGCTTATTCTTTCTCATTATTTACAAGTTTACTTTGATTTTACAAAAAAAAAAAAAAAAAAAATCTTTTTTGCTTTCTAAAATAAACTAAAGGTCACATTCAAACGAAAAATAAACTCTGTCGATTGCTTCATTATAATGAAGTTGCCCTGAAGAAATTTTTTAGTGTTTTGTAAAACAAAGCACCAAAAGAGACACTCGCAACTTTCTAGGTTAAATATAATTTTTTTCCTGGTACTTACTTTCATATATTTCTTATATTTTCTTTTGATGTCAGTACACTTTTCATAAGATATACACCGTTTTCTTTTCTTTTTATAACTGAAAAACTTTTAACTATTTTGTTTTTGCAAATTCAATTTTGTGGCTTAACCTTGCTCATACGTATCATTTGGTACATTTAGCGCATTATTATTATTATTATTATTATTATTATTATTATTATTATTATTATTATTACAAGCTAAGGTATAACCCTAATTGGAAATGGAAGATTCTATAAGCCCAAGTGCTCCAACAGGGAAAATAGCCCAGTGAGGATAGGAAACAAGGAAATAAAAACTACAAGAGAAGTAATAAAAAATCAGAATAAAATATACAAAGAACGGTAACATTGTGTGTGTGTGTGTGTGTGTGTGTGTGTGTGTGTGTGTGTGTGTGGAGTGATACTTTTGGGTTTAAGGGAAGGGGTTCCCCACTGGCAAGTAAGCAACCCTTGAAGTATGATGATATGCCCTTATGATCCTCAGTGATAGGGAAAATTTCCTTTAACGTCCATACTTAAATATACCAAGTCTATGCAATCAATCTTATTAAAGAAAATACTTTGAAGCCTGTTTTCTCAAAACTTGAAATTTTCAGAAAAGAAAAAAAGCATCTATGATTTGTAGTATTGACCAAATTTTATTCAAACATAAAAAGATATAGACATTTTATAACCAACAATTTGGAAAATCTCTTTAAAAAAATCTACATGAAAAATAGTTACCTCTAAGATGACTAATATATATTGACAAAATAATGCATAGAGAAAATTCCTCTTTCCAAATTTTTGCATATACAATTATCTTTTTTGGGCTCAAGCCATGTCGTCCTGATGGAAGGTTCCTTCAGTAGCTTTCTTTGGATATATATAACTACTGAAATATTCTCAGAGAATTAAACTAAAGGTTTTCACAGAATTCTAACTTCTGGAGCGAGTATTCTAAGGGTTAACCCTTTAGAATATCGTATATCAACAGGGGACGCATGCATTAACACGTCACATGGCCATCTGCACCCCACCTAGCGTTTACGCTTCGAGGGGGAGATGTGGCGAGGGAATGTGGGAGGTAACTGAGGTGCCGTTCCAAAGATACTCTCCCTTCGTCACTGTTACGACACTCGCAGCTGTGTTACGTCACGTCCGCCCGCTCCATTCCTCTCTTAGTAGCGATAACGCCCTTTGGTTTGTTCCCTTTTATCGCTGTTTATTGTGTGCATCCTTCAAGATCTCTCAGGCTTCTGCTTCGCCTTCTTCTGGAAAGTTGAGTACCAGGTTCTTGTATTGTTTAAATAAGCTCTGGGCATCTGTGTTTTGTGGCCGAGCTGTGCCTTGCCTCGGGTCGCCATTTACGGCGCTGCTGTTTACTTGCATGCGTTATTTAGTTAGCCAGAACAGCCTTCCCCGACCTTTTAACTGAGATAAATCTTTAGTTATTTAGTCTTCATTATTAGGAATAAGTTATATTATGCCGATAGTGGTCTTCGGCGATCTTAGTTAGCCGACCCCATACTAGCCTTTCAGCCTAGCATAGGCTATAGCCTAGTGTTCATGTTTTTTCAGCATGATATAATAAGTGTTCCTAGTGTTATGTTAATGAAGATATAGGCTTAGTTAGCCAGCATAGCCTTCCCAGCCTTATAACTAAATTTATCTTAGGTTATTTAATCTTCCAATTTAGGAATAGTTGATTTATGCCGTTGTGGTCTTCGGCGCTCCTAGCCAGTCGACCCCATACTAGCCTTTAAGCCTAGCATAGGCCGCAGCATAGTATTCATATTTACTTCTGCATATGAGTGTTCCTAGTGTTATTTTATTGAAGATTTAGGCATTTTTAAACATATACAAGATTCCATGTTGCACATATTTTCGCCTTCGAGGAACCATACAAGGAACGGTGCCTGGCCCAACCAGGCCATACCTAACCCAATGCTGGGATCCTTGCATGCTTCCTTCTCTCCCTTACCCTAATGTATCTCCCTCCGGGTAGCCTTGCTTTTCCTAGCCCCTTACCCGAAACACTTCGGGTAGGTTAGGTTAGGTAGTTCTTCCCTCTTCCCTCCCATAGTGTATGGGGGGATTTCGGTCAGAACCCCAGAGTACTTATCGTTCATCCCAGTCCACCCCTAAGGAACGTCTTTCCCCTGGGGTATCGACTGAGACTGAAGGTGGGGGGGCCTAGCCCTTCCCCCCTAGACTGCTCTTGGTTGGGAATCGTCCCTTCCTCCTGTAGCCTAGCGATATGCATCCCCAGCCTTACCTAATATAGGAGGAGATCTCCTGGTTTAGGTTAGGCCTTGGGGGTCTCTGTTTTATTATAGTTTAGGACAGTACACTAGTTCTGTTCCTACTCTGAGCTAACCTACCCTAGGGTTGGAGAGCGCCTCTCTCCTACCTGGGTAGTATAGAAAACAGATTCCCCCACCCTCTGGGAGCTTTAGGGTCGTGATCCATTCTGCCCCCTCACCCCCCCCTACCCCACTCTATTCTTTGTGTCAGCTTGCCTTCACACCCCTGTCCGCTGTCCTTCAATTCCCCCTCAGGGAGAATGGTAGGTTAAGCTGAGCTCTCCTGCCTGGGTGGCCGCTCTGCTACACTTCCCCCTCATAGTCGAACTATGGGGTTGTGTTAGCGGCCGCCCTTCCAGCAGGAGATCACCCTCCCCCCCCCCCCCATGTCTAGAGTGCTCTCTGATCCTCCCTTGGATTACCTTGGGCACCCAGCCGTCTGCCGGCTCCCTGCCGTCGGATGATAGGGTCCCCCCCCCTATCATGAGTTCACTCCTTCCGGAGGAGAGCCGGTTGGGTATCGGACATTACCCTTCCTCCTTCCCTCCTTCTCTTTCTCCCTCCTATCATGGTGCTGATCCACTGCCGCCGCCGCCTGCTGGCGGCCACCGCCACCTGCCGGTGACTGCCGCCGACACGCCAGGTAACTTCCTACTATATAGGACCTTCCTATCTCAGGTTTACCTAAGGCAACACCATGCCGGCTGCCGGTGGCCGCCGCCCCTTGCCGCCGCTAGTCGTCAGCACACCCGGTAACCTTCCTACTTCATAGGACTTCCTGTCTGAGGACCATCCATGGCGCCAGCCTGCCGGCTGCCGGGGGACGCCGCTGCTGCCGGCAACCGCCGCCCCTTGCTGCCACTGCCGCCGGCTTCTCAGACACCTTTCATCTTATGTACCCAATTAGGTTCACCATCGCCGGCAGCCGGCCTCCGCCCTGCCGGCGACCTTCCGCCGTGCCGACGGTCACCCCTATAAGTGTTTCCTACCTCTCTGCTACTCAGTGCATAGCCTTGATGGATTCACCCCGCCGGACCAGGCCTCCGGCTTGCTGCCGGCTTGCCGGCAACACGCCATGGCTTCCAGGGACAAGCACCCCTTCCCCCCGGCTGCCGGCCCTGTGCCGGCAGTCGACCTATACATTCATATAGCCAGACTGATCTTCTTTGCTGTCTCATACCATGAAGACAGTGTCTGAGCTGTATGAGTGTACCATACAATATTTCCAGCATACTCTGTGCTTCTCAGTGCAGTCTCTTACCGGGACCTTCCCAAATATTGAGGGGTTATCCTATTCCCCCTCTTTTATCTAAGTTCTGAGCGATCTCAGACCTTCTCTACCCTGCAGACAATTCCTTTATAAGGAAGCCTAGTCTGGCTTCTCCATAGGGATACCATTCCCTCTCCTATAACCTCAGGTTCTAAGGAATTGCCAGCAGAAAAGGTCGCGGTACCTGGCTGGACGGGATTCACAAGTATGTGTACTGTATTCCTACTTCTTTTCTAGCTCACCTATCCGGAGCTCACATAACACAATTCTAAGTTTAAGAATTAGTTTAAGGAATCTTAATTTAAGAGTAATGTAAGTCATGACTCTATTTCCATGTACTCATGTTCTCTTTCTTTTACAGGAGGAGTATGTGAAATATGAAAGCCCCTTCTGCTCGGTCCACCGCCCGGACTTTTACGGGCATGGTGAGTGTCGGACTCACGCCCCCTGTACGGCAAAGAAGGGCAACCTCAAATACTGGGATCCAGTCTCCTGCCCAGTCTGCAAAGGCCTGCTTGACGAGGGATTTGACAACCCCCCGTCCTTAGAAGCCAGGGATAATGCTCGAGAGAAACTGCGCAGGTGGGTGCGCGGTTTCCAGAAAAACGCTGCTGGACCTCATCTCCCCAATGAGAAGATGAGGGCCATCCTCTTTCCGAAAGCGACGGCAGATTCTGTGATCCCCCAGGATCAGATCCCATTGGTTCAAGTGCCCGTTGAACCGGACATCGAGACTACGCTTAGCAAGTGTAGTCTAGACGAGGTGGAGAAGATGTCGGACGTGTCGGACGACACCGAGAGGACCCTCATGGGCGAGGATCCAGAGGAAGAAGAGGATCAGGTGGAATACCCTGATTCGGAGGGCGAGGCCGCCCCTCCACCTCCGGCAGCTCCTGTAGTGACCGAGGAGCCAGTCCCCCCTACCTCCGCAGCCCATGCTGCCTGCCACCGAAGATGCCATCCGGGTATTGGTGGCCTTAATGGACGAGAGGCTTAGTAAGCATTCCGCCCAGATTACAAGTCGTTTCTTGGAATTGAAGCAACCAAAGAAGATCTTGGTTAAGGATCTTCCTTCCTGCTCGGAGTCTAACCCCTGGAGGTACGCCGAGCATATGCCAATCACAACTGGCAAGATTTTCATAAATGACAAGCTAGGGTCTATCCTCCTGGAAGAAGTGGAATTCTTCCCGAACTTCGAAGCTTACCCGGACTGTTACGTCCGACTTAAGACTGAACCGGCCTCCAAGGAGGAGACTAAGCCCAAGGAGGTGATTGTGTTCGATCACTCAAAGGCCCAAGCTTTACTGGCAGATTGCCTGAAGAGCCGCAGCTTTACCATTTCGAAAATTCCAGCTCTAAGCAAGAAGCACCCGTCCTTTCTTGCTCCCTCTTCCGCATCCTTCCCCTTTGTGGAAAAAGCCTTCCATGCGGTCATGAAGGCGGTGGAAGAAGGAAAACCCTGTCCTACCCTGGAGGAGTGTAGGCCCCTCTCCCTCGCCCTTCCCCCCCGACGACAAGTTCTGGAAAGATATCCAGTACGCCTTCACGGTTGGGAAGCTGGACCCTGATGTAGCCGGACGTCAGTTTAACGAGGACCTCCCGAAATTGAATGACCACCTTCTTCGTCGGGAGCAAGAGACCAAGGAGAGACTGGCTGCCTCCCTGTCTCACCAGATTCAGCTTGAGGTCATGGCTGGGGACGTTAGGGTCCCAGACCTCTATGTGGTTCTGGCAAAAAACCCACCTAGTGACTGTGATGAAGGACCTGTACAGCTTCATCAGGTCCCGAAGAACCTGCAGAGAGTTCATGTTTGCCAACGCGGCAGTGAAACACGAACCCCGGAAACTTATCTCCTCCAACATCTGGGGTAAACATCTCTTTCCCTCTCACTTGGTGAAAGAGATCGTCGACAAGGCAGCCTCTGAGAATCGGAACCTTCTCAACAAATGGGGCATGTCGCGAAAGAAGAAATCCTCCCAGGACGAAGGCCCTCAGCCTAAGAGGAAATCTTCCAAATCCTCCAAACCAAGACCCCAGCAGCGTCAACAAAAACGCCAGTTTCCGGCTCCCGCTACTCCCCAAGTTGTCTCTCAACCGCAACAGACCTTTCAGTTGGTCCCCCAACCGGTGGTGTCACAATCACCGGCCTTTACCCCTGCCTACGAGCGCCAGTCAACTACCTTTCGTCCCAGAGGTAGAGGCTCAGGCAGAGACTCCTCGCGCCGCTCCTCCAGGGGCAGAGAAGGAAGGGGAGCTAGCGGCCGAGGTGGTAAGTCCTCGGGAAACCAGAAGCAATGAAGTGCTTCCGGTGGGAGGAAGACGCCGCCTCTTTCAGGATCGCTGGAACTTCGATCCTTGGGCACACAGCATCATCAAGAAGGGACTAGGTTGGAGTTGGACGCAACCACTTCCAACCTTCCACCAGTTCTTCCAGCCATCAACCCCCCTCTTGGAAGAATATGTCCTAGAACTCTTGAACAAGAAGGTGATCAAGAGAGTAAAGTCCACCAGGTTCCAGGGAAGACTGTTTTGTGTTCCCAAGAAGGACTCAGACAAACTCAGAGTCATTCTAGACTTGTCCCTCCTCAACAGGTTCATTGTGAACCACAAATTCAAGATGTTGACTCTTCAACAAATAAGAGCCCTACTGCCTCGCAAGGCCTACACGGTCTCAATAGACCTGGCGGATGCCTATTGGCACATCCCAATGAACCACCACGCTTCCTCCTACCTAGGATTCCGGCTCAATCGAAGAAACTACGCCTTCAGAGCTATGCCCTTCGGGCTCAACGTAGCTCCGAGAATCTTCACCAAGCTAGCAGACACGATCGTCCACCAGCTACGCCTTCAGGGCGTCCAAGTGATGGCCTACCTCGACGACTGGCTTGTCTGGTCGACTTCGCCAGAAAGGTGTTTGACAGCTTGCAGCAAAGTAACCCAATTCCTGGAACATCTGGGTTTCAAGATAAACACCAAGAAGTCTCGCCTCGCTCCAGCTCAGAAGTTCCAATGGTTAGGAATCCATTGGGACCTTCAGTCACACCGCCTTTCCATTCCATTAAAGAAAAGGAAAGAAATAGCAGGGTCTGTCAGAAGACTTCTCAAATCCAAACTGATCTCAAGATGACAGCAAGAGCAAGTTCTCGGCTCACTACAGTTCGCCTCAGTGACAAACCCAGTGCTACGAGCACAGCTAAAGGATGCATCAGGAGTCTGGAGACGAAACGCATCCGTCGCTCGAAGAGACCTCAAGAGACCCCTACCAAACAGGCTTCACTCCCTGCTCAGCCCGTGGTCAGAAACAAGGACCTTGAAAAGATCCATCCCTCTCCAACCTCCACCTCCGTCGCTCAACATCCACACGGATGCTTCTCTGGAGGGTTGGGGGGGCCACTCCCACCAACGACAAGTTCAAGGAACATAGTCTCCCCTATTCAAGACGTTTCACATCAACATCTTGGAGGCCATGGCAGTTCTTCTCACCCTGAAGAAATTATCCCCGCGTCCTTTGATACACATCCGTCTAACTCTGGACAGCTCAGTGGTAGTCAGATGTCTCAATCGTCAGGGCTCGAGATCGCCCCACCTAAATCAGGTGTTACTACCCATCGTCCGCCTAGCGGACAGGAAGAAGTGGCCCCTGTCTGCAGTTCACCTACAAGGATTCCGCAACGTGACGGCGGACGCTCTATTAAGGACAAACCCCATAGAGTCGGAATGGTCCCTAGACGCAAGATCATTCTCCTTCGTCTCTCGTCAAGTCCCAGGACTACAGATCGACCTCTTCGTGACGAGCGACAACAAGCAACTTCCTCGATATGTGGCCCCTTACGAGGACCCCAAAGCGGAAGCAGTGGATGCCATGTCCCTGGACTGGAACAGATGGTCCAAGATTTACCTGTTCCCCCCACCCAACCTTCTGCTGAAAGTCCTCTCCAAATTGAGAACCTTCAAAGGGATAACAGCCCTAGTGGCTCCCAAGTGGCCCCGGAGGAATTGGTTCCCCCTGGTCCTGGAGCTACAGCCCAAACTGATCCCTCTGCCGAGCCCAGTTCTCTCCCAACAGGTGCAGAAGTCGACTGTCTTCGCTTCATCAAAGAAAGTCAAGGATCTTCATCTCATGATTTTCTCTCCCTAGCCGTGAGGAAAAGGTTTGGGATCTCGAAGAAAAGCTTAGACTTCCTTGAGGAATATAAAACAAAGTCTACAAGAAGACAATATAAATCATCCTGGAAGAAGTGGGTATCCTTCGTCAAGGCAAAAAATCCTTCGGAAATCTCCATAGATTTTTGCATGTCCTTCTTAATTCACCTTCATAGACAAGGCTTGGCAGCCAACACGATTTCCACTTGCAAATCGGCCTTGACCAGACCACTCCTATACGCCTTCCACATAGATTTATCCAACGAGATCTTTAATAAACTTCCGAAGGCGTGCGCTAGACTCCGTCCAGCACCTCCACCGAAACCCATCACCTGGTCCCTGGATAAGGTGCTTCATTTTTCCTCTAGCCTGGACAATGATTCCTATCCTCTGAAGGACTTGACTCAGAAAGTAATCTTCCTCTTTGCTCTCGCCTCGGGAGCCAGAGTCAGTGAAATAGTGGCTTTATCAAGAGAAGAGGGCCAGATACAGTTCGCCGACACGGGGGAACTTACCCTCTTCCCCGACCCCACATTTCTCGCTAAAAATGAACTTTCCACCAAAAGATGGGGCCCTTGGAGAATCTGCCCCCTGAAGGAAGATGTCTCTCTATGCCCTGTGGAGAGTCTTCAGGTCTATCTTCGAAGAACTTCTGACTTTGGTGGAGGACAGTTTTTCAAAGGAGAAACGTCGGGCAGCGACCTGTCACTAAAACAACTTAGAGCGAAAATCACCTACTTCATTCGCAGAGCGGATCCTGACAGTACACCCGCAGCTCACGATCCCAGGAAAGTCGCCTCTTCCCTAAATTTCTTCCAAGGAATGGACTTCGAAAGCCTCCGATCCTTCACAGGCTAGAAGTCCCCGAGAGTGTTTTTCAAACACTATTCAAAGCAGGTGCAAGAAGTTAAGAGATTCGTGGTGGCAGCAGGTAGCGTGATGAAACCTGCTGTTTAGTGCTGCGTAGGACAGTGAGTTTTCTCGGGACTTTAACTCGAACGGGTGCCTGTGTTGACCCTAGTGCGTTACATAGTGATTTCAGGGGACACTTAGTGTCACTAATGGACTGTCCTTTACCAAGGTGAAACGACATAGATTCGTACAATTGTGCCACATGTTCTCGAACATAAAGTGTATCTTGACTTAAAAGACTGACGTTCCTCGGGAACTAGTGATTACAGAAATGATTGTTTCCCTTTCAGATTCTGCACCACCAGCTTTTACCATGTCTATGTCTATTATTGTATTTTATTACTGTGCACAAATTTTCATATTTCCATGCAAATTTCAAATAAAATATTTATTTTATTTACAACATGCGTCTCTCTCGCTCCTATTTTTATATGAAAATATATTGCTGTTCGCGTTTTACTGAACCTATTCTAAAGTTATTAAGATTAATGTACCTACTATCTCTTATGTACTCACCTAATGGTATAAATTTGTTCCTACACAAATACTTACCCTTCTGTTCTGTCTTGAGACCGGCACGATTTCTTATCCAGGTAAGTCTTTCTTCGTCAGATTACTTCGAGATGTTCCTCTTGTCCTACTAGGACCTTCCTCGCAAGGAGGGCGGGATGCCAGGTCATTGTAATGCCTCTGGTAGTGACATTTAACGGAGATGTCACGGTCTCTTGGTCACCAGACCATGGAACGTTTATTCAGAGTACCAGGCACTTAAATTGGAAACAAATCCATGGTACATTAATTCTCTGGTACACTTCCATCAGGACGACATGGCTTGAGCCCAAAAAACGAATTTTGAGCGAAGCGAAAAATCTATTTTTGGGTGACATGGCCATGTCGTCTTGATGGACCCGCCCAACTGTTCCAGTTCAGCCTACTAGACCCCTCCCTGCTTTACTGTATCACGGAGGCTGGTTATAGCTAGAATGGAATGAAGCGGGCGGACGTGACGTCACGCAGCTGCGAGTATCGTAACAGTGACGAAGGGAGAGTATCTTTGGAACGGCACCTCAGTTACCTCCCACATTCTCTCGCCACATCTTCCCCTCGAAGCGTAAACGCTAGGTGGGGTGCAGATGGCCATGTGACGTGTTAATGCATGCGTCCCCTGTTGATATATGATATTCTAAAGGGTTAACCCTTAGAATACTCGCTCCAGAAGTTAGAATTCTGTGAAAACCTTTAGTTTAATTCTCTGGGAATATTTTAGTAGTTATATATATCCAAAGGAAGCTACTGAAGGAACCTTCCATCAGGACGACATGGCCATCTCACCCAAAAATAGATTTTTTGCTTTGCTCAAAATCCGTTTTAAATCCTTTATAAATAGCAGAAATCAACCGTGAAACAGAAAATTATATAGAATTTGGAGGAACCACAAAATTACCTTGTTTTAATGGGACCGAGTTGCTCAGCTGGTAATTCCATCAAATTAATCAGTTACTGGTAACTCTTAACATAATTACTTTCTACTTTTAGCAAGTAAGCCTTAGTGGATATATATTCAATGCATCAGAGTTTTACCATATATATACAATATACAAACGCCCACATATATGTATGTATGAATGTATTTATGTATGTATGTATGTAGAGAGAGAGAGAGAGAGAGAGAGAGAGAGAGAGAGAGAGAGAGAGAGAGAGAGAGAGAGAGAAACTCATCTTTTAACATTTATTATTTCTTTGATTTACATTCAAAACACTTGCTATCTTCTCACAAAGAATAGTGGACTTAACAATTATTCATGCATTATCACTTTAGATCTGAACTTCATAACATAACCAACCGTTTGAACATTTCCTGCCTCCTTTCTGGTCTTTAAAATTTATGACTCACCATTTATCTCCTCTCAGAATTTTTTTTTCAGCTCGTTTGATAAAGTTATAAGACTTTATCCCTTAAATCCTTCTAGAATCAATATTAAGATAAATGATTTCATCAGCCTTGTTCCTATTTACACTACCCGTCCCCTTACAAAAAATCTAATTAAATTTTCAACTTCGTTTATATATAAATCCTTGGAAACTGTATTACCCAATAAGAATATAACTACCTGCCAAAATAATTAATCCTATGACCCACGCAAATTCCGCTTTCTTACCTTTCACCTTTACTCCTAAGTCTACTGTAGTGCCCTTTCTATGACCACTCATATCACCCTATCCGTAAAGATGTTGAACAGCCAAGGGAACTTAATACGTCCTTATCTCATACCTATGTTTATATATACATATATATATATATATATATATATATATATATATATATATATATATATATATATATGTGTGTGTGTGTGTGTGTGCATATATATATATATATATATATATATATATATATATATATATATATATATATATATATATATATATATATACATATATATATATATTTTATATATATATATATATATATATATATATATATATATATATATATATATATTTATATATATATATATATATATATATATATATATATATATATATATATATATATATATATATATATATATATATATATATATATACTGTGAAGAATTTTCTTCACTCTTCTTCTTTCAATCGTATTTTTAGCTCTTCTACTAATACTATAGCTACCCCTTAAACATTCTCTCCTACATCTAGTTTTCTTTAACGGAACATAGGGAGGACTAATCTAAACTTGTTGACAGTGGCGCATGCCATGCTCGTGACGTCACCGCGTAGATACGCACAACAGATGGCCTTAGTGTAACCACGGCGTATGTTGGTTCTTTCCTTAAACTACATGGGTCGAGATTAAATTCCTAAACTGCACATTTTATATAAATTCCAATACTGCTGAATTAATGCATCTTATATTTCTCAGTACCAATTAAGGTTTGTTAATTTTAAGATGTATGCCCATCGTACCAGTCCATTGCTAATTAATCATTTTAAATATTAATTTTTAGCAAGCCAGAATAGGTAGGATTGTTGTATATATAACCTCCCTCAGAGCAGCAAGATTTATCTGAGTATTTAGTACAAAATCCTGCCTCCTCTGCACTCCTTGCAACAATATATTGCCCTGTCCTGAAGTCCCGATATGGCAACCCCAATGGATTACCGTGCGCATCAAGCTCCTCACCTGTCTGGAAAGGTGAAGCCAGGTGATCTCTTCGACCGTAGAGTCGACCCCATTCATCAAGAAGCTGTGGTGACCGACTGACTAGCCCGGTCAGTAGTTAACCCGTGCACTTCTGGCTCACCCCCATCCCATCCCACTCTCCCAAACGTGACTCACCAAGGAGTCCTGTTGCTGCCGGTCGGAGAGATTGAGAAGAAGAGGACCCTGGGATACCATAGTTTTAGCCAACGAGGATTCTTGGGGTGAGCCAGGCAAGAGGGCAACGTGCCAATTAGTGCGACAACCAGGTCAACAGCTATCACGGGCATAGGACTAAACTTCAAAGGAGTGCAGGTACTACATCAATGGCCATTTAGTTTTCCCCCATTTTTTATTAGCTTAGATTAATTTTAACTTTATAGGGAACCTGGCTAATTACACTATTCGGACTGTGTGCGGTGGGATTGTGTGTAAATATTTTTCCATTATTATTTCTTGCTTGAGACTAACACAGTCTCTGGGTCACATGGGCCACGTGTCCGACCCCATTTCGATTTTTTATTATTGCAGACCACGTGTCTAACTAACTAATTTCCATCATTTTGAATTGCTTTCAATTTGAATTTCTTTTATGATATTTTTGTGTTGTTAAGATGTCCGTTTTGTTTTTATGTAAATTTGTGAAATAAATCAATATTAGGTTAATTAAACCTCCTGAGTATTTTTGCTCCCTCATTTATTTTAATGTGTGAAATGAATAGTTGATCACGGGACAAAGTACCCAATATTTAAAGAGAAAACCTAAGTAAGTCTATAGGTGGTAACAGCGAGGAACTTTGCATTAATATATTTGCTTCGAAGGTAAAGATCCTTATCTTTAAACTTTTAAACTACTTTACATCACTGCTCCCATTTTGGATTTTGTCTTAGATACATTAACGTAAAATAACTGTCCAGCATTTCATTGGGGTAGCTGGGACGGAGCCGGAACAGAGCCTGAGAATGAGATGACTATAGACCTGACAAAGCTAGAGTAGGCCATAAATTATTGTTAATCCTACGTGTGGAGTGCTTCGGCCTCTGGACAGTAAAATTTCCCCCTTTTGTATTTAAAGAGTGATGGTTTGTGAATTGTGACAGTAAAGTATTAGCAGGGTGTTTGTGCCCCGAGAGTAAGTGCTCATATCCTCCCCTGTTGAACTTTATGTAACTGTTATAAGGAGACTTTCCCGGACTAAGTTCCCACTCAGAACATAACCATTAAAAAATTCTCCACACGAGTGGTCCTTCGAACCGGATCTTTTACCTTTGACTTATGAAGCATTAACGTAATTAATCAGCTTGATTAAGCATATAGTAACTCGCTATATCACTTACCCACACGCACACAGCCAGTTTGTCGAATGTGTAATGCCCAGACTTTAATTGGGAAGAGAAATTTGTAATCAACATGATCTTTTTGTATCGACCACGTGTTTAAGGAAAGAACTACGTAACCAGGTTATTTTGTTGCTTGAATGTTCTCTACAGAAAGACTAGAATTTGTCGTAGGAACTTCACTTTATCTCGGATCCGTTCACCCACGTGTGGCGGAATCCACTCATGCCAGAAAGTTCTAAGCTACTTGAACTAAGGTTTTGTTGTTCAGACTCCCGTGTTTACTGCTCAGCTAGAGCGCCGGTGTACTAATTTTGCTAGCTAAGCATCTAATTTGTAACATTTTGTACCTTGGTCTACCTTCCTTTGTGTCGTTTACCTTCCCTAACCAACCTTAACCTTTCTAACTAACGTTCCCGTATACCTAGCACGTGTCCTTGTCCTAAAGAGCGAATTGGCGCAACATAATTTTAAGTCTTCTTACGAGTAACGTAGAAACTTAATTTCACCAAGTCCGTTTCATTCCACGTGTTTGTTCCGAGATGGCGGATCTTGTTTACAGCCCAAACTAAGGGTTCGTAATTGTTTGCTACCGTAAGTAAATTACTGCGTGTAGTTAATTTAATTTCCTTTTGCGAGGAAATATTGTTTTTGTCCTTTAGCGAGGATATTTTTGTTTTATCTCCGCGTGAGGGAAATTTTATATTTGTTTAGCCTCCACGAGAGTGCTCTTTAAAGTCGCTGCCTTGTGCGCCAATCTACATTTTGAGTAGTTCAGTGGTCGCCTTAGTGCGCCCGTAATTGTGAAATCGTCACAACAGTGTCAGCCTCGACCTGTTATTTTAACTTTTAACTTAATACTTTGCATTCATAAGCCCATGTGCTTTCTAATGTTTGACTTTCAAGTAACTTGATTCAATCATTTATCGCCAAGTGCGTATATAATTCATTTTAGCAAAGTCTTTAACGTCACGTGACCTGGGCATCGTCTGCTTTGTTGGACCCGGTCACTTTGAATTTTAAAGTAATTTCATGACTTATATGTTTTTTGTCCATTTAACTTTTTCCTCCCATCATGAGTAAATTTAAATGTTCAATTATCAACCTTGTAAATTTGTAAAGTTTCATTTTTATATTCCTTTAAAATTCAGATTTATCACTTGTTTTGTTTTATGAATCCGTTCATCAAACGTGGTCATTCCAAGATGGCGGACTTCATGTTTAACGTAAACAACCCTGCAACGCCTAAGGCGGAAACGCTTAGCCCCGAGGAGATTAACGCTAGGCTTAAGGAACAGGAATTAACATTCACCTTTGTTTGTGAGGACGCAGACCTAGCACTTCATGCTCTCGCTTCAGTAGATTTTCCCAACATGGGTCCTGAAGCCGTGAGTCATTTTAAAAGTGAAATTAGTAAAGTAAAAGATGAACTTAACCATTACAAGAATTTTTGGAGACGTCATTACGACCATCCCATTGTTAAATTAAACTATTCCGTGCTTGCTGCCTGTTCAAGTAAAATTGAAATTGCTTTTAATAGCCTCATGGCTCATCCAAATTTACTTATAAAACCTAATCAGTCTTGTTCTTTTTCAAAGGCGACACCTTCAGTGACACGTCCTGTTGTAAATGTTATTAACGATCCCCTAGTTGATCCCTTTAATGTCTTGGCAGTAAAGCACAATGTAATTAATTTTGCATCAAAACCCCAACCTGTTCAATCCTCACATTCCAGTACTATGTTGCCAACACGGCATACGATTAGTGAGTTTGTGTCAGTCCCACGTGCTCCGTCCTCATCTCCAAACCTTAAGCCGTCAGCGTCTGATCCCCCTCAACCCCCTTTGTCTTTGCCGCCGGTGACAGTCCGTCCTGGAGAAAAAGTCATTCACAGTCTTAACATGGACCCCCCAAGTGGTAGCGCAAATACCACCAAACTTAACCGTGTGCGTGATGGCCAGCAGAGGCCTGTACCGGTTGTAGATTCGATCATTAAAGTCGTACCATCCCATGGACCAGTGCTCACGTTGCCTGACTGTCCAGTTCTTAAGCCCGTAACATCCGCTCCAATCCGTGTTGACGCTAGAACATCCCCGTTAGGATTTGAAACCCGCCCTCAGAAAGAGCCGCGTGATCACAATGTTAAGGCCTTAGCAGTCAGGAATGAACCTTGTGCACTGACGGCGGATTTAGCGAAGGTCACACATGTAGACCTAGCACCGGAGCTTAGAGCCTGTTTACGATTAACTTTGCTTAAGGATAACGGTACATTGAACGCCATTCATTATTTTCATTCACTTTTATATGGCGCAACTGTAAGCATTTATTATCATTGCCAAGTCGTACAGCAGCATTTTCCAAGTCAGTCCCATGCTTTAACTTTAAAACGTAAATTTAATTCTTGTCTTGACAATTTGTCATGTTGCTATAATCCCCCTGACATCCTTCAGCTCGTGCTGAAATTAAGTATTGTTTTTAATGTTCCCATCTTAAACGTTTCCCTTGAAGATGACATCCAAGACCTTAGCTGTCAGAAATACGATGTCCCCATGGACCTATTTTGTCCAAGTTTGTCTTTCAGGCTAGTGTCAAGCAAATTTTTACCTTTAAACGCCGAGAAGGAAGTAACTTTTCTCCTTTTGTCAGGCGATGAATACAAAGTTTTCATTACGCCAGTAATTTTCTTTGTAAAATCATTTAATGTAAAACGTTGGATGTCAGACCGGGATTGGGATTCACCCCCATAATTTTTAATTTGTCATTTGGCCGGACTTGTTGCTGAACTCGACCGATATTGGCTTACGTTTTGTTTGCTCTATCCGTACCCCTAGGGTGGGAAGAATTGAGTACTTTTAATCGTTCTATTATTATTGCATCGTACGTTTCAAGTTAACACTGATCATTTACTTATATAAACGCTTCCGTGAAACATTGCCTGCGTGGTTCAATTTTCCCCAAATTCGCGTGAAAGCATAACTTTTGATTCAGTTGATTTCAATTTACGTTAGCAGCGTTTTGTTAAACGGACGATGATGTGAAGAACAACTTCACTCATCATTCAGCCAGTAACCTTATCTCACTCATACTAACAAGTAGTTGAATCACATTTGCCGGAACTAACCCCTCTTCCTTTTTTCTCCCCTTTATCCCCAGGGTGTGAAGAATTTTCTTCACTCTTCTTCTTTCAATCGTATTTTTAGCTCTTCTACTAATACTATAGCTACCCCTTAAACATTCTCTCCTACATCTAGTTTTCTTTAACGAAACATAGGGAGGACTAATCTAAACTTGTTGACAGTGGCGCACGCTATGCTCGTGACGTCACTGCGTAGATACGCACAACAGATGGCCTTAGTGTAACCACGGCGTATGTTGGTTCTTTCCTTAAACTACATGGGTCGAGATTAGATTCCTAAACTGCACATTTTATATAAATTCCAATACTGCTGAATTAATGCATCTTATATTTCTCAATACCAATTAAGGTTTGTTAATTTTAAGATGTATGCCCATCGTACCAGTCCATTGCTAATTAATCATTTTAAATATTAATTTTTAGCAAGCCAGAATAGGTAGGATTGTTGTATATATAACCTCCCTCAGAGCAGCAAGATTTATCTGAGTATTTAGTACAAAATCCTGCCTCCTCTGCACTCCTTGCAACAATATATTGCCCTGTCCTGAAGTCCCGATATGGCAACCCCAATGGATTACCGTGCGCATCAAGCTCCTCACCTGTCTGGAAAGGTGAAGCCAGGTGATCTCTTCGACCGTAGAGTCGACCCCATTCATCAAGAAGCTGTGGTGACCGACTGACTAGCCCAGTCAGTAGTTAACCCGTGCACTTCTGGCTCACCCCCATCCCATCCCACTCTCCCAAACGTGACTCACCAAGGAGTCCTGTTGCTGCCGGTCGGAGAGATTGAGAAGAAGAGGACCCTGGGATACCATAGTTGTAGCCAACAAGGATTCTTGGGGTGAGCCAGGCAAGAGGGCAACGTGCCAATTAGTGCGACAACCAGGTCAACAGCTATCACGGGCATAGGACTAAACTTCAAAGGAGTGCAGGTACTACATCAATGGCCATTTAGTTTTCCCCCATTTTTTATTAGCTTAGATTAATTTTAACTTTATAGGGAACCTGGCTAATTACACTATTCGGACTGTGTGCGGTGGGATTGTGTGTAAATATTTTTCCATTATTATTTCTTGCTTGAGACTAACACAGTCTCTGGGTCACATGGGCCACGTGTCCGACCCCATTTCGATTTTTTATTATTGCAGACCACGTGTCTAACTAACTAATTTCCATCATTTTGAATTGCTTTCAATTTGAATTTCTTTTATGATATTTTTGTGTTGTTAAGATGTCCGTTTTGTTTTTATGTAAATTTGTGAAATAAATCAATATTAGGTTAATTAAACCTCCTTAGTATTTTTGCTCCCTCATTTATTTTAATGTGTGAAATGAATAGTTGATCACGGGACAAAGTACCCAATATTTAAAGAGAAAACCTAAGTAAGTCTATAGGTGGTAACAGCGAGGAACTTTGCATTAATATATTTGCTTCGAAGGTAAAGATCCTTATCTTTAAACTTTTAAACTACTTTACATCACTGCTCCCATTTTGGATTTTGTCTTAGATACATTAACGTAAAATAACTGTCCAGCATTTCATTGGGGTAGCTGGGACGGAGCCGGAACAGAGCCTGAGAATGAGATGACTATAGACCTGACAAAGCTAGAGTAGGCCATAAATTATTGTTAATCCTACGTGTGGAGTGCTTCGGCCTCTGGACAGTAAAATTTCCCTCTTTTGTATTTAAAGAGTGATGGTTTGTGAATTGTGACAGTAAAGTATTAGCAGGGTGTTTGTGCCCCGAGAGTAAGTGCTCATTATCCTCCCCTGTTGAACTTTATGTAACTGTTATAAGGAGACTTTCCCGGACTAAGTTCCCACTCAGAACATAACCATCAAAAAATTCTCCACATATACATACATATATGTATATATATATATATATATATATATATATATATATATATATATATATATATATATATATATATATATATATATATATATATATATATATAGATATATATATATATATATATATATATATATATATATATATATATATATATATATATATATGCATATATATACATATATATATATATATATATATATATATATATATATATATATATATATATATATATGTATGTATGTATAACAGCACATTTCCATCATTATAACTTATAAAAGTTGTATATACTCTCTACATTGTTTGTTTCCGTCTGGTCTCAAAAACTTTTCTATGTTCCTTTACGACTCAACCAGCGTTTTCTCTTTCACTTTTATTCCATTCTTATATATGCTACTTAAAAATCAATCACTTGATTATCGTGTCCTTGTCAAATTCAAGGTTTTTTTTTCTTCTTCTTCTTCTTCAATTCTCCTGTAATCTTTTGTATGTTTGTGTGCGTGTGTGTCAAACCAATCATACTTTTCTATCAAAAGATTAAAAAGAAAAAACTTCATAACTTATTTACATTATTGTATACAAAGAAACTATCATCAAGAAAAGCACAGGAAATATATACTGTAGACTCGTTTTATTTCCTTTCTTTCTATAACATAAAATAACAAACACCAAACGATATTTTTCTAGGAATAATGGTCGAGCCTCTTTGAATGCCATTTTTTACCTCCATTTTCAATAGTTCGCGAGCGAGCTCATGTAACGTGTGTTCCCACAAAATAAAAGGTATATATCCATACATACATATTGTGAAGAATTTTCTTCACTCGTTTTTTATTTGTCTTATCTTAGGCATAATATAGCTTAGTTACTCATAACATTCTATTATCTTGTTTTCTCTGTATCACTCTCTTTATGTTTTCTTTAACTAATATATGGGTAGACTATGGTAAAATTATTATTGTTGTTACATGCATCTGGTCTTTATGACGTCACGGCAATAAAAACACGAGACAAAGAACATGCGTTGCATACGCTGGTTCATTCCTTAAGCATCATATTTAGAGATAAACTATCTACACTGGTTTTGAATATAATTTAATCATTACTTGCTTATAAGCACTTTAATTTCATTTCACAGTACCAACTCAGGGCTGATTTATTTAGAATATGGTTTGTTCACCGCACCAACCCTTTGCTAAATATTCTTTTAACCGACTTGATTTTGATATGCCAGGTAGTTGGGATTATTCTTGTGCAATTTCTCCTAGTGTTTCAAGATTGCTTTTTGTATTGCAAATAGAAAACCCCACTAGACCTCACTCTCTACAAGCTCGTAATGCTCTATCTGAAAGTCCCAAAATGGCACCTCAACATGTGTAACCTAGGAACAACAATGTTCACCTGTCTGGAAGAGTAATCCAGGTGAACCCCTTTGATCCAGGAATTTTCCCATTTACTTGTAAGACATTTTTGTGCAATAGGTGTTCAACTGTAGCACCTGCTCGTGTCCTTGCTCCTTTCATTTGAATAATCAAGTGTTGACCAATCTTAGAAATTAATTATGGGTTCGGGATAGTTCCCAGTAAGTGGAGTTAAAAGTATTGATTATTGCAGAGGTATCATGAGAGTTGAACTGAGTAAGATAAGTAAGTGATAGTAGCAAGTGTACATTTTATTTTTGTGCTTCTAAGGTAAAGATCCCGAATTTATTTATACATCATTAATGCTTCCACTCTTAAATTCAGTGAAATTGTAAAGTAAAATTCCTTTCTAGCATCTCAGTAGGGTTGCTAAGACTGACCCAAAATAAAGCCTGAGGGTAAGGTGGCTTTAGTAATGACATATCTAGAGTATTATTATTATCATTATTATTATTATTATTACTAGCCAAGCTACAGCCCTAGTTGGAAAAGCAAGATGCTATAAGCCCAAGGGCTCCAATAGGGAAAATTAGCCCAGTGGGGAAAGGAAATAAGGAAATAAATAAATTATGAGAATAAATTAACAATATATCATTCTAAAAAAACAGTAACAGCGTCAAAACAGATATGTCATATATAAACTATAAAAAAGACTCATGTCAGCCTGGTCAACATAAAAACATTTGCTCCAACTTTAAACTTCTAAAGATCTACTGATTCAACTACCCGACTAGGAAGATCATTCCACAACTTGGTAACAGCTGGAATAAAACTTCTAGAATACTGTGAAGTACTGAGCCTCTTGATGGAGAAGGCCTGGCTATTAGAATTAACTGCCTGTCTAGTATTGCGAACAGGATAGAATTGTTCAGGGAGATCTGAATGGAAAGGATGGTCAGAGTTATGAAAAATCTTATGCAACATGCATAATGAACTAATTGATCGACGGTGCCAAAGATTAATATCTAGATCAGGAATAAGAAATTTAATAGACCGTAAGTTTCTGTCCAACAAATTAAGATGAGAATCAGCAGCTGAACACCAGACAGGAGAACAATACTCAAAATAAGGTAGAATGAAAGAATTAAAACACTTCTTCAAAATAGATTGATCACCAAAAATCTTGTAAGACTTTCTCAATAAGCCAATTTTTTGTGCAATTGAGGAAGAGACAGACCTAGTGTGTTTCTCAAAAGTATATTTGCTGTCTTAAAGACACACACACACACACACACACACACACACACATATATATATATATATATATATATATATATATATATATATATATATATATATATATATATATATATATGTGTGTGTGTGTGTGTGTGTGTGTGTGTGTGTGAGGGGGTTAGTTATACGAATTTCTTGGAACAATTAGTGGATTGCTACTTACTGATATTGGTATTTTCCAGGTCATATCGTATTGATATGAAATGGATTATTACCATTTAACATAGGCGTTGGTGTGTATTTGTAGTATTTCTACCTTTAATGGACAGGTAATTTTATATATATATATATATATATATATATATATATATATATATATATATATATATATATATATATATATATGTGTGTGTGTGTGTGTGTGTGTGTGTGTGTGTGTGTGTGTGTGTGCATTCTTTTATGGGGATGTCCATGCATTTGTTTGCTTTCATTAAAAGAAAAGAAGTCATTAAAGTAGTTCATGATATTTTCTCCATGTTGTCGTAAAACCTGTAGGTTCTTAAACCTGATGTATCTTTAATGTATTTTTATTCTATCTTTACATAAGGTTATTGAAAAGAAAGATACGATTAAATAATTATTAGAAAAAAAAAATCCACGTTCCAATATTGCTGCCAAATATATTGTTCCGCGGTCGAGAGTGATAGTGTACTGTGTCATCACGCTGTCATGAGTTGGAGTGGTTCGACCAAGACAAAAGCAAGAAAGAAGAATTCTCCTTGTGCATGGTGTTTTAGATAATTGAACTACAAATTTTCCCTAAGGTTAGTGCCGTTAATTTAGATAGCATTTCATGGGTATTAAACTTAGTTTTAATATCTTCCGAGTTATTTTCAAATAAAAAATTGATAAATATGTTTTCTGAAACGTTGGTAGCCTAATCCATATGGTTTAATTATAGAATAGTTTAGTATTAGTTAGGAAATTGAAACGCGCCATAATTGAATAGATCTCTGCAAATACACTATTTTGAATATCATATTCTACTAGCGGAAACCTCTATTAACGAAGTTACAGATTTTAATCAAATAAATGGCCGTTTGCTCCTTATAGCTCAATCATTGAAGCTTCCTTCAACCCGGTATTTGGAAAAAACACTGATAGGTGGTGCTTCTGCCATAAGTTGACTTGTTTGAACTGAATAAAGGGCCCAAAGTTTTACATTTTAAACCTCTTTGTTTTTAACATCTATATTGGAATATGCAATATAATCATGGCTCTTATTTTATCATGTTAAGGTATGTATTTCTAGCCAAATACATGAACCAAATATTTTTTCTACTCGCTATTTTTTATTTTATGAATTTCTGCCCATGATTGTTTGGCAAGTTTTCGTAATAAACCCACCCAGCGCTTTTTTCTTGAAAAATATTTTTTTCGTTAGTTTTCTTGTTTTGTTGTCTTTTTTTGTTAACTTTCGCAAATGTATCGTTTTCCGAGTATTCGCCACCCAACAGTAATTTATAGAACATCAGGTACCACCCAACAGTAATTTAGAGAACATCAGGTTGGGTACTGAAAAATAACGAATTGCGGAAGAGAATAACGGCAAAAGATACGATTAAATAATTATTAGAAAAAAAAATCCACGTTCCAATATTGCTGCTAAATATATTGTTCCGCGGTCGAGTGTGTCATTACGCTGTCATGAATGGGAGGGGTTCAATCAAGACTAAAGCAAGAGAGAAGAATACTCCTTGTGCATGGCGTTTTAGATAATTGAACTACAAATTTTCCGTAAGGTTAGTACCGTTAATTTAGATAGCATTTCATGGGTATTAAACTTAGTTTTAATATCTTCCGAGTTATTTTCAAATAAAAAATTGACAAATATGTATTTTGGGCTCAAGCCATGGCGTCCTGATGGAAGGTTCCTTTTTGGTAGCTTCCTTGGGTAAATAACTACTAAGATATTCCCAGAGAATTTAACCACAGGTTATCACAGAATTCTAACTTCTGGAGCGAGTATCCTAAAGGTTTCCCTTTAAGACATCGTATATCAACAGGGGACGCATGTATTAACGCGCCACATAGCTATCTACACCCCGAACAGAGTTAATGCTTCGGTGTGTAAGGGCTGAGAATAGCTGGGAGCCGTTCCATAGCTAATCTCATTCGTGGCTACTTCTGGTACTCGAGACGTAAACAAACGGGCGCCATTGCTTTAATGACGTCACGTCCGTCTTCATCCATTGTTCAGTAGCTCGCCCTACTTAGACGGATTTTCCCTGTGCTTTACTTATCGCTTTGCATCTACGTTATGTCGCTACCTTCAGCCTCGCCTTCTTCTGGAAAGTTGAGTACAAGGTTCCAGTATTGTTTAGTTAAGCTCTGACCGTAAAGTAAATATTACTTTCCGAGATAATTGCTGTTTTGTGGCAGAGCTGTGCCTCTACCGGACCCGCCATTTTATGGCGTCGTTGTTGTTATGCATGCCTTATTTAGTTAGCCACAACAACGCTTCCGGCCTTATTTACTAATCGATTACATTAGTTTATTTAGTCTTCATAGCTAGGAACTTTTATATCGTGTTTCGACGCTTTTTATCGGTCATCGATTGACCTCATACCAGTCGGCTACTATAGCCCCCAGGCCAGAGCGCCTATATATAAGTGTTCATGCATGATTTTATTAGTGATCCTAGGCTAAGTTATGAAGATAGTGGCATTATTTTACAATACTTTCAACCGTGATGCAAGTGTTTTTTTCGCCTTCAGGGACCATATAGGGGATAGGTTAGTTAGTGTCCCTTCCTAACCTAACCTACTTGTAGGACCCCTATATGCTTCCTTCATCCCCTGCCTTGGCATTCCCTCTGTTTAGCCTTGATTCCCTTTCTAAGTAGAGGGATCAAGTGTCTAATGGAGTATTTATCGCCTGTCAGTCCTCCCTAAGGGAATGAACCCCCCTTAGGGTTGCGTCCGAGAGTGAGGAAAGGCTAGCCCTTCCTCTATGGCTAGGAATAGTCTATGACTGTCCTGCGATAGCGATATGTCTTCTATCTTTCCTAGTTCAGGGCTCTTAGCCCTGCTCTAGGTTAGGTTTTGGAAGGTTACTCTGTCCCCTGCTGAAACTGTACCCATGCACCGTTTCAGCCTGGCTGCCTTATCTTAGGTTAGGGAGTGTCCTCCCTTTCCCTAGTGGCTGCTCTGGTACAGAACCCCTTCCTTGGAAGACTCTTCTCTTCTCCCCTCCCCACCTATCTCTTGTATAGCCTAGCCTACACTTAGGTTAGTCTATACCCATCTGTCCCCTGTCCTACAACTCCTCCTTAGGGTGGAGTGATAGGGCTACCTTGAGCTTCCATGTGCAGTCCGCTCTGGTACATACCCTTCATAGTGTCCTATGGGGTTAGCCACTGGATGTGTTCTGCATGTGGAGGTCTCCCCCCTCTTTGGGTGTCCCCTAGCCCTCCCTTGGGCTACCCTAGCTCCCGGTCCTCTGAGACCCCTGCTCCGGGGTGATAGAGCCTGCCTCTATCATGGGTACACCCTCTCAGGGGGGGATGTCTGGGAGTCCATGACTAGACTTCTTACATCCCTCCCCCTGTCTCTCTCACTATCCGGGTGCCGGTCCCTTGCCGCCTCCACTGTCGGCGATACCCGCCTCCTACCTTGGTGACTCTCCCCTACCCTCATGCCGCCAGCCCCCCGCGTGCCGGGGGACTGTCGACCGCCGATGGCTCTCCTCCTTCCTCCTAGCTTCGCCGTCCGCCTGCCGGTCGGCCACCGGAGTGCCGGCGTCCACTGCCGGCAACCTGGTTCAGCTATAACCATCCTTGTCCCAGTCACCAATCCGGCATCCTCCGACTGCCGGAGCCGCCGCTCCTCTGCCGGCGTGCCGCCGTTGTGCCGGCGGCCGCCACCCTGGTATTACTCTTGACTTACATATTGTCTGTTCTAATGCCAGAAACTCTGCTGGAGCGGCCTCCAGCGTGCCGGAGGTCTGCCGGAACCTCCCGGAGGCGTCAAGACTACTTGCACCCCCTTCTACTAGCTATCATTTGAATACTGATAGCCCTACACTGCAAACAGATGGCCTGTTTACACTCTTAAGATCAGTGCCTTGGTACTGTTCTATTAGTAATCATGCTGTCTCTTTGCATTCTTCAAAATTCCAGCATGCTGCGTGCATCTTAGCGCGGCTGGTTGCCGGAAGCAGTTACCCTAAGGGACCTGTTAGCCCCCTAATTTGGGACTGAGTGATCTCGGTCCCAAACTTATCCTTGGTTTTTTCCATGGAATTCCATTGCCCTGTGGAATTTTAAGGAATACTATCCTGTGCCTTCGGCCATCTCGGATTATCCAGGGATAAAGCTTGCTGTAGCCAGCCGGGCGGGATGCATGGAGTATGTTTTCTTTACTACTTCAATCTCTATGCATCACACCCTTCATTAAGTTAAAATTAATGATTAATCTTAACTTAGCTTAAGAACCACTCTTATGTCTCCCCATACTCATTTTCTCTTTCTTCCACAGGAGGAGCAGATGAAGTGTGACTTCGACTTCTGCGCTGTGAAACGCCCGCACTTCTACGGGCATACGGCTTGCAGGACTCACGCCCCTTGTGCTAACAAGAAAGGGGATCTGAAATTCTGGGACCCACTGAATTGTACGGTCTGCCAGGCTCACCTAGTTGATGCCTTCCATAACCCTCCCTCAGCGGAGGTCAGGGACACTTCTCGGGAGAAGCTACGCAAGTGGGTGCGTGGCTTCCAGAAGAATGCCACCGGACCGTACCTGGCCACTGAAGAAATGAGGTCACTCCTGTTCCCTAAGGCCTCCCCTGATTCAGTGGTACCCAAGGATTTGATCCCCACTGTCCAAATTACAGTGGAACCTGATGTTGTCATGGCCCAGTCCATGCACGAGTGCCGCCTGGATTCCGAAGATGACGAACATATGTCGGATGTCTCGGAAGACACGGAGAAGACCCTTATGGCTCAAGGAGCTGAAGATGACGAAGACCAGGTGGAATACGCCGAGTCGGAGCAAGAGGTCGCTGCTCCTTCCATCTCCGCCCCTACTCCTACACCGACGGAAGTGTCTATCCCGTCTACCTCCACGACCCCGGATCCCTCTTCATCCACTCAAGAAATGATCCGGTTGATTAGAGCCGTCATGGACGACAGGTTAAAGGAGAATCAGGAGTTCATCAGGTCCATGATGGGATCCAGAGAACCGAAGAGGATTTCGGTTAAGGATCTCCCCGCTTGCTCACATGCCAACCCATGGAGGTATGCTGAGCATATGGTTATCACGACCGGCAGGATCTTCGTCAGCGACAAGATCGGCACGGTCCCTTTGGAAGACGTGGAGTTCTTCCCAAACTTCGAGGCCTACCCGGACTGTTACGTCCGACTTCGCTCTGAACCTGCCTCTAAAGAAGAGACCGAACCGAAGGAAGAGATAGTGTTCGATCTCGCGAAGGCCCAGGCTATGCTAGCCAACACGTTCAAGAGTAGGGGTTTTACCTGCTCTAAGCTTCCGGCCCTGAGCAAGAAGCACCCTACTTATGTCGCACCTGAAAATGCGGTACTTCCATTCTTGGAAAAGGCCTTCGCTGCGTGCCTTAAAGCTGTGGAAGAGGGGAAAGCCTGCCCTGCACTGGAGGAGTGCAGACCCTTCTCCATAGTTACTCCCCCTGACGCTCGACACTGGAAGGACATCCAGCATACGTTCGTCGTGGGAAAGCTAGATCCTGACGTCGCCGGACGTCAGTTTAACGAAGACCTCCCGAAGCTCAACGATCACCTCCTTCGTCGGGAACAAGATACGAAGGAGAGGCTCGCAGCATCCATGTCCCACCAAGTCCAACTTGAAGTTATGGCCTGTGACACCAGAGTACCAGACCACTACATGGTACTTTCCAAATCCCACATGGCAACCCTGATGAAGGACTTGTACCACTTCATGAAGGCTCGGAGAGCCTGTCGTGAATTCGTGTTCGCAGGTGCCACTGTGAAACACGAACCCCGGAGGCTGATTTCCTCCAACATCTGGGGCAAACACCTCTTTCCTTCTGACCTTGTGAAGGAAATCACCGACAAAGCCGCCACGGAGAATAGGAACCTTCTCCACAAGTGGGGCATGTCAAGGAAGAGGAAACCCTCTCAGGACGACGGACCTCAACCTAAGAGGAAATCCTCAAAACAGAAACCCCAGCAACGTCAACCAAGACGTCAGTTTCCGGGACCCGCTACCTCCCAAGTGGTAGCTCAGCCACAACAGACCTTTCAATTGGTCACCCAACCGGTGTTGTCACAGTCACCGGTCTTCACCCCTGCTTTCGAGCAACAGACGACTACCTTTCGTCCCAAAGGTAGAGGCTCAAACAGAGGTGCAGGCAGAGACGCGTCTCGCCGTCCCTCCAGAGGCAGAGGAGGAAAGGGAGCTAGCGGCCGAGGCAGCAAGCCCTCGGGACACCAGAAGCAATGAAGTGCTTCCGGTGGGAGGAAGACTCCGCCAATTCCAGGATCGTTGGACCTTCGATCCCTGGGCACACAGCATCGTCAAGAAGGGTCTAGGCTGGAGTTGGACTCAACCACCCCCAACATTCCAGCAGTTCTTCCAACAATCAACCCCCCTTCTGGAAGAATATGTCCTAGATCTCTTGAACAAGAAGGTGATAAGGAAGGTAAAGTCCACCAGGTTCCAAGGAAGACTGTTTTGTGTCCCCAAGAAAGACTCCGACAAACTCAGTCATTCTGGACTTATCCCCCCTCAACAAGTTCATAGCGAACGACAAGTTCAAGATGCTGACTCTTCAACAAATAAGGACCCTTCTGCCTCGAGGTTCCTACACGGTCTCCATAGACCTGGCGGATGCCTACTGGCACGTTCCAATGAACCATCACGCTTCCTCCTACCTAGGATTTCGGCTCCAAAGGAAAAGCTACGCCTTCCGGGCCATGCCCTTCGGCCTCAATGTGGCCCCTCGGATCTTCACAAAGCTGGCGGACGCCATAGTACAACAGCTCCGCCTCCGAAACGTCCAGGTGATGGCCTACCTCGACGACTGGCTAGTCTGGGCTCCATCGCCCGAAGATTGTGTAAAATCTTGCAACAAAGTCACCCAGTACCTAGAACACCTGGGATTCAAGATCAACGAGAAGAAATCTCGCCTCTCTCCAGCTCAGAAGTTCCAGTGGTTAGGAATCCAATGGAACCTTCAGTCACACCGCCTTTCCATCCCCCAGAAGAAAAGGAAGGAAATAGCAGGGTCTGTCAAGCGACTACTGAAATCCAAACGAATTTCAAGACGCCAGCAGGAACGAGTTCTAGGCTCTCTACAGTTCGCCTCAGTAACAAACCCAGTGCTTCGTGCACAGCTAAAGGATGCCGCGGGAGTCTGGAGACGTTCTGCATCCATCGCTCGAAGAGACCTCAAGAGACGGCTCCCAAACAGACTTCGACTTCTCCTCAAGCCGTGGTCGGAAGCAAAGGCCCTGAAAAGGTCCATTCCTCTTCAACACCCTCCTCCATCACTCAACATCCACACGGACGCTTCGCTGGAGGGTTGGGGAGGTCACTCCCACCAAAAACAGGCTCAAGGCACCTGGTCTCCCCTGTTCAAGACGTTCCACATAAACATCTTGGAGGCCATGGCGGTCCTTCTAACTCTGAAGAAATTATCCCCGCCTCCCTCGATCCACATTCGTCTAACCCTAGACAACTCAGTGGTAGTTCGTTGGCTCAATCGCCAAGGCTCAAGATCGCCCCAGATAAATCAGGTGCTTCTCCCAATCTTCCGTCTGGCAGAGAAGAAGAAGTGGCACCTGTCTGCAGTTCACCTACAAGGATTCCGCAACGTGACAGCGGATGCTCTATCTCGAACAAACCCGATAGAGTCGGAATGGTCTCTAGACGCAAGATCATTCTCCTTCATCTCTCACCAAGTCCCAGAACTTCAGATAGATCTCTTCGCAACGAGCGACAACAATCAACTTCCTCGGTATGTGGCCCCGTACGAGGACCCCAAGGCAGAAGCAGTGGATGCCATGTCACTGGACTGGAACAGATGGTCCAAGATCTACCTGTTCCCTCCCACCAACCTTCTGCTGAAAGTCCTCTCCAAACTGAGAACCTTCAAAGGGACAGCGGCCCTAGTGGCTCCCAAGTGGCCCCGGAGCAACTGGTACCCCCTGGTCCTGGAGCTGCAGCCCAAGCTGATCCCTCTCCCGGGCCCAGTTCTCTCCCAACAAGTACAGAAGTTGACTGTCTTCGCTTCATCATCGAAAATCAAGGACCTTCATCTCATGATTTTCTCTCCCTAGCCGCAAAGAAGAGGTTTGGGATCTCGAAGAAAAGTCTGGACTTCCTAGAGGAATACAAGACCGAATCCACAAGACGGCAATACGAATCATCCTGGAGGAAATGGGTCTCCTTCGTCAAGACAAAAAATCCTAAGGAAATCACAATTGATTTCTGCATGTCCTTCTTTATTCACCTCCATGGACAGGGATTAGCAGCCAATACGATTTCAACCTGCAAATCGGCCTTGACCAGACCAATTCTGTATGCCTTCCAAATTGATCTGTCCAGCGACATCTTCAATAAACTACCGAAAGCATGTGCTCGCCTACGCCCAGCACCCCCACCGAAACCGATCTCCTGGTCATTAGACAAGGTGCTCCATTTCGCCTCCAACTTGGATAATGATTCATGCCCTCTCAAGGATCTGACTCAGAAAGTTATATTTCTCTTTGCTCTTGCTTCGGGAGCTCGAGTCAGCGAAATAGTGGCATTATCAAGAGAGGAAGGGCACATCCTGTTTACCGATACAGGAGACGTTACCCTCTCCCCTGATCCGACGTTTCTCGCCAAAAATGAATTACCCACCAAAAGATGGGGCCCCTGGAGAATATGCCCCCTGAAGGAAGATGTCTCTTTATGCCCAGTAGAGAGCCTCAAGGTCTATCTTCGCAGAACTTCGAACTTTGGTGGAGGCCAACTCTTCAAAGGAGAAACATCGGGCAGCGACCTGTCACTGAAACAATTAAGAGCGAAAATCACCTACTTCATTCGCAGAGCGGATCCTGACAGTACACCCGCCGGTCATGATCCTAGGAAAGTTGCATCATCTCTGAATTTCTTTCAGAGTATGGACTTTGAAAGCCTTAAAAACTTCACAGGCTGGAAGTCCTCGCGCGTTTTCTTTAAACATTATGCGAAACAAGTGCACGAAGTCAAACATTTTGTGGTAGCCGCAGGTAGTGTTATGAAACCTGCACCTAACTCTGCATAGAACAGTGAGTTACTTGGGACTCTAACTCTTTGGGTGCCTATGTTGACCCTCGAGCGATACATAGTGATGTCGAAAACACTTAGTGCTTTTATAACTGTTCTTATCCCAGGTGAAATGTCATAGTTGTCACACAAGTGCCGCATGCCCTGAGCATGATGTGTTTTTAATCAAAGACTTACGTTCCTCAAGAACGAGTGCCTACTAATAAACTTTAAATTCCTTTTCAGATTCAAGAGCAAGTCTTTATTACTATGTACATTATAATTACTGTAAATGAACTTTACTTATTGCTGCAATTCATTTATTTTCTGCATTTGTGAAATAAAATTTCTATTTTATTACCTGTGCGTCTCAATCAGCTCCTACTTACTATGAAATACATGCCTGTCATAGTTTTATTATCCCCTTTTTTTCCTTATGGTTATGGAGAAATTAAGATACTAACTCTTAATTTATATTCACTCTGATTATGTAATGTTCCAATACGAATACTTACTCTTCATACCCTGGAGATGAATCACCCTTCTCAGCACACAGTGCCCAACCACCACTGGTCTGCTTTTCAGAATGTTCCTATACGAATGCCAAACATTCAGCTTCGTCTCCAAGTTCTTCAAGTTCTTCTATCAGGGTGAATAGCCCTTCAATACCACTTTGACGTCGGCATGGCCCGTGGGAACTTCACTGCCAAGGGGGGCAGGATGATTCTTCCCTACGGTTCTTTACCAAGATTACTATGCTATTTTGTCAATGCCTTGGCACTTACTAATAGGGGAAAATCTACCACGATACATTGATTCTCTGGTATTCTTCCATCAGGACGCCATGGCTTGAGCCCAAAAAACGGATTTTGAGCGAAGCGAAAAATCTATTTTTGGGTAAGATAGCCATGGCGTCCTGATGGACCCTCCCTGCTACTTCGTCCAGTTTTTAGGTCCCACCCTGCTCTGCTGTATCATGGTGATGGGCAAGCAACTGGCTTCAGGATGAAGACGGACGTGACGTCATTAAAGCAATGGCGCCCGTTTGTTTACGTCTCGAGTACCAGAAGTAGCCACGAATGAGATTAGCTATGGAACGGCTCCCAGCTATTCTCAGCCCTTACACACCGAAGCATTAACTCTGTTCGGGGTGTAGATAGCTATGTGGCGCGTTAATACATGCGTCCCCTGTTGATATACGATATCTTAAAGGGAAACCTTTAGGATACTCGCTCCAGAAGTTAGAATTCTGTGATAACCTGTGGTTAAATTCTCTGGGAATATCTTAGTAGTTATTTACCCAAGGAAGCTACCAAAAAGGAACCTTCCATCAGGACGCCATGGCTATCTCACCCAAAAATAGATTTTTTGCTTCGCTCAAAATCCGTTTTCTGAAACGTTGGTAGCCTAATCCATATGGTTTAATTATAGAATAGTTTAGTATTAGTTAGGAAATTGAAACGCGCATAATTGAATAGATCTCTGCAAATACACTATTTTGAATACCATATACTACTAGCGGAAACCTCTATTAACGAAGTTACAGATTTTAATCAAATAAATGGCTGTTTGCTCCTTATAGCTCAATTATAGAACCCTCCTTCAACCCGGTATTTGGGAAAAACACTGATAGGTGGTGCTTCTGCCATAAGTTGACTTGTTTGAACTGAATTAAGGGCCCAACGTTTTACATTTTAAACCTCTTTGTTTTTAACATCTATATTGGAATATGCAATATAATCATGGCTCTTATTTTATCATGTTAAGGTATGTATTTCTAGCCAAATACATGAACCAAATATTTTTTCTACTCGCTATTTTTTATTTTATGAATTTCTGCCCATGATTGTTTGGCAAGTTTTCGTAATAAATCCACCCAGCGCTTTTTTCTTGAAAAATATTTTTTTCGTTAGTTTTCTTGTTTTGTTGTCTTTTTTTGTTAACTTTCGCAAATGTATCGTTTTCCGAGTATTCGCCACCCAACAGTAATTTATAGAACATCAGGTACCACCCAACAGTAATTTAGAGAACATCAGGTTGGGTACTGAAAAATAACGAATTGCGGAAGAGAATAACGGCAAAAGATACGATTAAATAATTATTAGAAAAAAAAAATCCACGTTCCAATATTGCTGCTAAATATATTGTTCCGCGGTCGAGTGTGTCATTACGCTGTCATGAATGGGAGGGGTTCAATCAAGACTAAAGCAAGAGAGAAGAATACTCCTTGTGCATGGTGTTTTAGATAATTGAACTACAAATTTTCCCTAAGGTTAGTGCCGTTAATTTAGATAGCATTTCATGGGTATTAAACTTAGTTTTAATATCTTCCGAGTTATTTTCAAATAAAAAATTGATAAATATGTATTCTGAAACGTTGGTAGCCTAATCCATATGGTTTAATTATAGAATAGTTTAGTATTAGTTAGGAAATTGAAACGCGCATAATTGAATAGATCTCTGCAAATACACTATTTTGAATACCATATACTACTAGCGGAAACCTCTATTAACGAAGTTACAGATTTTAATCAAATAAATGGCCGTTTGCTCCTTATAGCTCAATTATAGAACCCTCCTTCAACCCGGTATTTGGGAAAAACACTGATAGGTGGTGCTTCTGCCATAAGTTGACTTGTTTGAACTGAATTAAGGGCCCAACGTTTTACATTTTAAACCTCTTTGTTTTTAACATCTATATTGGAATATGCAATATAATCATGGCTCTTATTTTATCATGTTAAGGTATGTATTTCTAGCCAAATACATGAACCAAATATTTTTTCTACTCGCTATTTTTTATTTTATGAATTTCTGCCCATGATTGTTTGGCAAGTTTTCGTAATAAACCCACCCAGCGCTTTTTTCATGAAAAAAATATTTTTTTCGTTAGTTTTCTTGTTTTGTTGTCTTTTTTTTGTTAACTTTCGCAAATGTATCATTTTCCGAGTATCACCACCCAACAGTAATTTAGAGAACATCAGGTACCACCCAACAGTAATTTAGAGAACATCAGGTACCACCCAACAGTAATTTAGAGAACATCAGGTACCACCCAACAGTAATTTAGAGAACATCAGGTACCACCCAACAGTAATTTAGAGAACATCAGGTTGGGTACTGAAAAATAACGAATTGCGGAAGAGAATAGCGGCAAAACGCTCCAAAATAACAAGAAAAGTAACGAGAAAAATTTTTTTTCATGAAAAAATATGAGGAACAACACTTAACGAAAACTATCATTGGCCCGTTTTCTTCTGAGTCCTGTTTTCTTTTGAATGTTCAACTGATCTTAGCTCTACTGTATATTGCGCTACGCGGGAACCACAAATTACTGGAATCCCCTTGAAAATCACCAAAATACCCTACAATATCACTGCAAACCCTTAGAAATCGATAAATAATATGTTTATTAATTTACACTATTTTTTAGTAAATTGATAAAATGAAATGTGTATTTTAAAGCATTTTTTTCAATATTAAACTTAGCCGGTGATTATATAAGCTGCAACTCTGTTGCTCGACAGAAAACTTTACGTTAAAAATCCGCCAGCGATCGCAATGCAGGTAGGGGGTGTACTTCAACAGCGCCATCTGTCGTGCAGGTACTCAGTACTCAATGTAAACACAGAACTCAATTTTCTCTCTGTCGGGCTACCGGCAAGACCTACTAATTCGCTGTTACTAACTGGATTTGTTTTCACAACTATTTGGTGAAGTACACTATTCTAGTTTTGAGCTTTCGCTATGCAGGTGTTTTATTTTCATCTCAAAACTTGAACTCGTTTTGGATAGATTAAATTATGGTGACAAAGAGAGTATGGACTCTCTTTCACTTTTAAATGGCCGACCCTTCCCTTAGACGGAAGTGTGTTTAGGTTTTTAGTAATTTTGCTTAACACGTTATAGATCTATATATTTTATATCTCTCCGCCTTTATTAGGCCTCTTCGATTAACTTTCCATTTATTATAAACATATAAAAATAAATTTTTATGTTTTGTTTATATGCGACCTTTCCTGATAGTAGGCGGTCCTAAATTGGAACCGAAGTTAATCAACGTTGAGCCCGTTATATCGTATTTAGCCTTTAAAGAATTATAAACTTTTTAAATTTAATGTTTTATGAAAGAATTTCTTTGATAGTCTTCGTACTATTTTCAAAGATGAACTAACGTTTAGTTTTTTAGACTACGCAGTTGTTGACGTTCAGGACGTTCAACATGCGCTCTATCGTTACGATAGAGAGAGAGTGTATCACGGTTTCACTTTGCAGTAAGAGTAAATCGATTCTGACGTTTTGTTCATTCTTTCTTAGCTTAAATGTTTTAAATTCTAAATTAAAGGAACTTTTTATTTGGAAAACCTTTCAGTTTTTTCCTTTAGTCAAATAACATGTTTTTTTGACGATATATAATTGGGCTCTTCTCTTAGGTGCGAAATCAAGAGAGGAAGAGAGAGAGAGATTGAGACGGAGGGAGAGAGAGGAGAGAAAACGTTCCGTTCAAGCGGGTAACGTTGTTCTCGTGTTACTCTCGTCCCTAGTCTCTGTACGGGGAGGAAGGTAAAACGTTTCTAGGGTTTTATTCTTGTCCCCAGGCTATGTGCGGTGAGAGATTGTAAACGTAGTTTATTTGAACTAGTGTTTAGTCTCTTTCCCAGCCACTGAATTTTTTATCTTTATATATGTTTTCTGTTTTAGTATTAATGAGCTGCATTATACGACTGATTTCGCAATTACTACCTTTTAATGAAGGGTAGAATTGCGTGTTTCAGGTAGAAATCAGTAAAAGTTTCGATTTCAGTGAATAAGTGCAAAACAGAAAATCGATAAAGTGTTATGCGCAAAGTGTTACAGTGTTGCGTCCGAGGGTTCGTCTGTTCGTGCCTGTCGTTCACCTAGTCCGGGACCTCTTGCAAGCTCCCAAGCCCAGGGGAGAAGTAATGTCGAACGACTTATGGGTTCGAGAGGCCTTGATCAACGAACAGAAACAGACGTTTTTCCCTCCGTGGTTTCGGGCGTATCTACCCAAGATCGCGCCACCCACACAAAGACGAGAGAGCCCATTTATTTCTCGTCTGCGGAAGAGGTTTCTCGTAAGAAACCATGGACCAAGGTCTCGCGGCTTATTAAGCGCAAGTCGGTCCCTTCCGCGCAAGTCCAACGGCCCAGTTGTAGCCACTGGGTCAGTTCGGACTCGCTGCAGTCTTCCGACGACTGCTCACCTCCTAAGAGAGGCAAAGCGGTACCGCATCAGGCAGTCACACCGTCTGTTGCCGCACCTGCTCTTGTAGACCCTAAGTGGTCTTTGCTGCAGACCATGCAGTCTCAGTTAACGTCATTGATGCAGGACTTTCGTGCGGAGAAGGTTGACACCAACCTCTAGCCTACAACCAACCACGTTTGTGCGTCCTGTGGACGCTGAGGCGACCTTCTGCCGCACTCCAGCTGAGAGAGTCCCGCCACCCATGCGTTCCAGTGTACCCTGCCAGCCGCATGTTGACGTTCAGCGACGCACGGAACCTTCCGTTGACGTTCACGAGGTACAACAACAGTCTAAGTTGTTTTGTTTTGACGCGGTGCGTCAACCTCCGCATTCTAGAGTTGTTTTGACTGCTCAGTCTAGACAGTCAAAGCAGTCTCGAGTGGACACTGTACGTCCTCACGCACCTGTTGTGGTTGACAGTTCAGTTGTTGACAGTTCACAGACTGTCAAGCAGTTACATGACGTTGCCTTCTGGTCTGCTACTAATGCTCCAGTGAGGGACTCACTGAGGTAACCTAGCTTTTATCGGACAAGGTTCCTGTAGATGAGGAAGTTGCTGTTCTCCCTCCTACTGATATTCCCTTGAGGACTCTGTCAGATGGAGAGGAGCCTTAAGCTGCTTAGCCTCCTATGGACTTTAATTAAATCATGATGATTTTTTTTTTAAGGATCTTCGTCCGGATCTTGTAACTGCTGCTCCTCGTTCGCCTAAACGTCAGAACTTACACTAGGTCTAGCTACTTCGAAGCCGTTGTTTTTAAGCTAGTGCTCTCTCGCTCTCCTAGAGAGCGTTACGTTGGCTAGGCGACTGGTTTTTGCACCAGGAGGAGTTTTTAGGGATACAGCCTTTGATTTCCCTTCTTTTAAACTGGCTTATAGAGCGAGAGTCTGATATGACACGAGAGAAGTTCTCGGCTTGGGAGTTCATGCCTCTGCCCAGATAGACTTCTCAATTCTGGTAGACTCGCCCTGGCGCCTAGCCAGGAGACGCTCCAAGTTGTTTACAGGTCAACTTCTCAGCTTTTGTCAAGCCTTTGAAGTTTTGCTGTACTATTATGTCACACATAACAAGGCTTTCAGGGATGGTAAACGGTTCCGCCTCAGTCGCTAACCCCGTCTGTTGCCACACCTGCTCCCGTAGACCCTAAATGGGCTTTGCTGCAAGCCATGCAGTCCAAGCTTGCGTCCTTGATAGAGGACTTAAATGCGGAGAAGAACCTTCTGGCCAACAACCTTCCAACCGGTCGGTTGTGCGCCCTGTTGACGCTGAGGTAACCTACTCGCGTCTGCCAGTTGAGGTGGTTCCTCCTTCTGGCCAACAACCTTCCAACCGGTCGGTTGTGCGCCCTGTTGACGCTGAGGTAACCTACTCGCGTCTGCCAGTTGAGGTGGTTCCTCCTCCTGGCCAACAACCTTCCAACCGGTCGGTTGTGCGCCCTGTTGACGCTGAGGTAACCTACTTGCGTCTGCCAGTTGAGGTGGTTCCTCCACCGATGCGACCCAGTGTGGGTTGCCAGTCGCACGTTGACGTTAAGCGACGCTCGGAGGTGGTTGTTGACGTTCAGGACGTTCAACAACCAGCAGAGGTGACTTGTTGTGACGCAGTGCGTCAACCTCAGCAACCCGGTAGGGTGTTGACTGCACAACCCAGACGGTCTAGACAGTTTCGGGTTGACGCTGTACTTCCTCGCGCACCCATGGTTGTTGACAGTTCACAGACTGTGCAGCAGTTCCATGATATTGCGTCCGGCTCCGTCACGCATCCACCAGTGCGACCGGATTCAGCGAGTCAGACGTTGCCCACTCCGTTGCCGTTTCCTCATCAGTTTCGGATGAGGAACCCTCTGATGAGGACGTTGCTGAACAAGACGATCAGCCCCCAGCCCTGCTATCCATCCAGAAGATGCTGAAGAAAGAACGCTGCTCAGTCAGGCTGTGGATGAGTCTGGTAGGGACACTGTCATCCGTGGATCAATTTGTGTCACTAGGAAGACTACACCTCCGTCCTCTTCTATACCATCTAGCTTTTCACTGGAAAAAGGACAAGACGCTAGAAGCGGTCTCGATCCCGGTTTCCGGAAAGATAAAGTCTTGTCTGACTTGGTGAAAGGACTATATCAACCTTAGAGAGAGTCTTCCCCTGACTGTTCAGACTCCCAACCACGTTCTCTTCTCGGACGCATCGGACGTAGGCTGGGGTGCGACATTAGACGGTCGGGAATGCTCGGGATTATGGAACTCGAGTCAAAGGACAATGCATTTCAACTGCAAGGAGCTACTGGCAGTACGTCTGACCTGGAAAAGCTTCAGGTCTCTCCTTCAAGGCAAAGTGGTGGAGGTGAACTCGGACAACACCACGGCTTTGGCGTACATCTCCAAGCAAGGAGGGACCTACTCTCTGACGTTGTACGAGATCGCAAGGGACCTCCTCACCTGGTCAAAAGGTCTAGACATATCACTAGTAACGAGGTTCATCCAAGACAACTTGAATGTCATGGCAGATTGTCTCTGTCGGAAGGGACAAATAATTCCAACAGAATGGACCTTCCACAAGGATGTATGCAAGAGACTTTGGGCCACCTGGGGCCAGCCAACCATAGATCTCTTCGCAACCTCGATGACCAAGAGGCTCCCAATATTTTGCTCACCAATCCCGGACCCAGCAGCAGTTCATATAGATGCCTTTCTACTAGATTGGTCACATCTAGATCTATATGCATTCCCTCCGTTCAAGATTGTCAACAAGGTACTGCAGAAGTTCGCCTCTCACGAAGGGACAAGGTTGACGCTAGTTGCTTCCCTCTGGCCCGCGAGAGAATGGTTCACCGAGGTACTTCGATGGCTAGTAGACGTTCCCAGAACACTTCCCCTAAGGGTGGACCTTCTACGTCAGCCACGCGTAAAGAAGGTACACCAAGGCCTCCACGCTCTTCGTCTGACTGCCTTCAGACTATCAAAAGACTCTCGAGAGCTAGAGGCTTTTCGAAGGAGGCAGCCAGAGCGATTGCTAGAGCAAGGAGAACATCCACCCTTAGAGTCTACCAATCGAAGTGGGAAATCTTCCGAAACTGGTGCAAGTCAGTATCCGTATCCTCGACCAGTACCTCTGTAACTCAAATAGCTGACTTCCTCTTATATCTGAGGAAAGAACGATCTCTTTCAGCTCCCACTATCAAGGGTTACAGAAGCATGTTGGCATCAGTCTTCCGTCACAGAGGCTTAGATCTTTCCAACAATAAAGATCTACAGGACCTCCTTAAGTCTTTTGAGACCACGAAGGAGCGTCGTTTGGTTACACCTGGTTGGAATTTAGACGTGGTACTAAGATTCCTTATATCAGACAGGTTCGAACCGCTACAATCAGCCTCCCTGAAAGATCTCACCTTAAAGACTCTTTTCCTGGTATGCTTAGCCACAGCTAAAAGAGTCAGTGAGATTCATGCCTTCAGCAAGAACATCGGATTCTCATCCGAAACGGCTACATGTTCTACAACTTGGTTTTCTAGCCAAAACGAGCTGCCTTCTCGGCCTTGGCCAATATCGTTCGATATTCCAAACTTTTCGTATGGTTGGAAATGAACTAGAAAGAGTCTTATGTCCTGTAAGAGCTCTTAAGTTCTATTTAAAACGAACTAAACCTTTACGAGGCCCGTTTGAAGCTTTATGGTGTTCAGTTAAGAAACCATCTTTGCCTATGTCAAAGAATGCTTTATCCTATTTTATCAGACTGTTAATACGAGAAGCTCATTCCCATCTGAATGAGGAAGACCAAGCTTTGCTGAAGGTAAGGACACACGAAGTTAGAGCTGTCGCAACTTCCGTGGCCTTTAAACAAAATAGATCTCTGCAAAGTATAATCGACGCAACCTATTGGAAAAGCAAGTCAGTGTTCGCGTCTTTTTATCTTAAGAATGTCCAGTCTCTTTACGAGAACTGCTACACTCTGGGACCATTCGTAGCAACGAGTGCAGTAGTGGGTGAGGGCTCAACCACTACAATTCCCTAATTCCATAACCTTTTTAATCTTTCTCTTGAAATGTTTTATTATTGTTTTTGGGTTGTCCGGAAGGCTAAGAAGCCTTTCGCATCCTACTTGATTTGGCGGGTGGTCAAAGTCATTTCTTGAGAAGCGCCTAGATTAGAGGTTTTGATGAGGTCCTGTTGTATGGGTTGCAACCCTTGATACTTCAGATCCTAGGGGTCGCTCAGCATCCTAAGAGGATCGCGAGGCTCCGTAAGGAAGACGTACTTAAAAAGGCAGAGTAATTGTTCAAGTCGACTTTCTTACCAGGTACTTATTTATTTTATGTTTGTTATTTTGAATAACTGCTAAAATGAAATAAAAAATCCTTAGCTCATAATAATGTAAACAATTATTGCTGGTCTCTACCCACCCCCCTGGGTGTGAATCAGCTTATATAATCACCGGCTAAGTTTAATATTGAAAAATGTTATTTTTATAATAAAATAAATTTTTGAATATACTTACCCGGTGATTATATATTAAAGGACCCTCCCTTCCTCCCCAATAGAGACCCAGTGGACCGAGGAGAAAATTGAGTTCTGTGTTTACATTGAGTACTGAGTACCTGCACGACAGATGGCGCTGTTGAAGTACACCCCCTACCTGCATTGCGATCGCTGGCGGATTTTTAACGTAGAGTTTTCTGTCGAGCAACAGAGTTGCAGCTTATATAATCACCGGGTAAGTATATTCAAAAATTTATTTTATTATAAAAATAACATTTTTATATACCTTTTACACAATATATAAAAGGGTACAAAACCTAACAAACCCACCTAGCCTAAACTAGTAGTTTCCAGGTCACAACCCCTAGCCAGGGGCTTACCCCTGGACCCCGTTCCCAGGTTACAAACCTTCCCAGGTCACCACCCCCTAGCCGGGGGCAAGCCCCCGGACCCCCTTCCCAGGTCACAACCCCTAGCAAAGGTTCTACCTGCAAATATATATAAAAATAAAAATGCTTAGAACAAACATACGAAGTAACAGGAGCTACTCTCCGTGTGACTGTGAAGATAAAAAAGGGACTTGGAAAAAATCTTTATGTACCGTAAGATAATTTAATTTTTTTTTTTCCTTATGTATTTGCGAGGATAATGTATTGACAAGAATTTATTTTTTTCACGTGTTTTACCTGGCTAAAATACATATAACAACAAAAGCTCTTGGTGGGTATATTTCGGACAATTACTGATTATTTTGGGCAAACCACCCTTTCATGAGTGTTTTGGGTAAATATATGATACTTTTAACAACTAACGAAACTGGAATTCGCTATAAGAAATGGACGAGTGCTGGCTAGTTTGGTATTTTTCTCTATCTGCTTAATAGAAGCTGGGGTATAATAACTTGCATATTGGTTTATAAAAATGTGAAATATGTTTTTCACTTTGTCCAGTGTTTACATCTGTGAGACTGCATGCATTTTTTTCCTATGGTTTGGGGAGCTTTCTGTGTATTTACAATAATGTATTTGTCAGGTGGTTTTTAACCAATTAACAGCTTAGAAGTACTTCTTCATAAGTTCCCTGATGTTGTTCTACAACAGCCATTTTGTTTTCCACCATTCCCTTCAGTTTCAACTCGACCACCATGACATACACGTCTCCAAAAGGGAACATAATGGAAGTAGGCCTACATCAATCGATTTTGAAAGTGGAATTTCATTTATGTCGGCAATTGATTATGATGGAAGTGGTCTCCATTCAGTGTAAAGCTATTGTTACTCATGTGAAGTTAAAAAATAACCACGAAATAATGCCTCAAAGGTCCGATTTTGACTTAATTTTTGGAGAAGATCAGTTCATTTCTACTGCAAAGCTTCAGTAAAGATTGCCAAGACAAAAAAAAAAGTCAATCATAAGGTAAGGCATTATTTGTGATTTACTTTTCCTTAATGTAAGGATTTATTTGTAATTTACTTTATTATAATGTAAGGATTCATTTGGGATTTACTTTTAGTTTGTGACCTGGGAAGGGGGTCCGGCCAGCGGTTGTGACTTTGGAAGGGGGTGTCTTAGGTTAGTTTTGATGGTTTTGTTAGGTTCTGTACCCTATTATAAATCTCAAAAGTGATAATCAGGTTTTGTCCTGTTTTCAGCCACTTACATGAACCATATATTTTTCCAACTGGTTATCTTGTGCTTATTTTGCATTTCTGACCATTATTATTTCTTTATATCACTCATTTATTGCATTTCCCCCACCTAATAAACCCCGGTTTCCCACTGGGGTCTCCCATAATTGTATTTATATGAGGGGGTCCAATGCTAGTCAAATGCCAATCATCAGCTTGCTGATCACTAGATCACCAAGGGGTAACTCGTCTTTCTTTGATCATCGACCTCAGATCGCTGATCTCTGACCAGCCAATCACCAGCTCGTTGATCTTTAGCTCACCGATCGCCAATCCACTATCAAGTGCTGATCATCAATGGCTCACCAATCACCAACTGACAATCATTAAACCATTCTGCTGTCTCTCAGGGCTCTCCAAGCCGATCACCAACTCATTAATCGCCAGTCTTCCTTGGCTGACTGAGCAGACAGCCTTCATCTGCCTGTCAGTTACCATCTTCGGCTCACAGATAGCCGATTCACTGATCATCGGCATTTCATCACTCAGACTTACTGGTCGACCTCTACCCGTGGTCCCCTAGATCGGAAGGCATGCAACACACTTCTCGCTACTCACCGTTTGCCATCACACCATCCACTAAAGCGATCGGCAAACGATTGATAGCCCCCATTAGTGGCTTGTCGACAGGTGACTACTCGCGAGCACTCCAACTGCACAGTAACCACGATACCAAGTCGATATCCATTGATTAACATTCGCCAAACCGATGCTGTTCTAAGGAATAACATCAATCCCGTGAGGGCGCATGGTGGGGTTAAGCGTTGCTTTACTTCTATCAGCTAAAGGAGTTCTCTCCCAGGGAAGAATCCTTACATAGGGTATCGCGTCCCATCCTTTCCACCACGAGTTAAGACCCCAGCATCAACAATCTCCTAATCGAAAGGATCCGCAAGGAGCTGTCCCTTTGGGTTGATGTCCACGCCATGTTGGAGGAGTTCGGACAAGGGCTAAGACCAGAGGTCTTCATTTGCACGCTGGACCTAAAGGATGCATACTTTCAGGCCCAAACCATCCATCTTCTAGGAAGGATTGAAGATTAAGTTTAGACAAACAAAGAAACACCAGTTCAGGGCACTGTGATTCGGTCTTTCCACAGCACCCATCCTGGATTCACAGGATCAGCTTCCGTCTCCGTTTGTGGATGACTGACTGACGTTAGCAGACTCTGTTGCAACTTTGCGTTACTACCGGAACTTCTGAAGTCTTTTTACCAAGATCGGGTGATCATGGTAAACCTGTGGAAGTCTTCCCTACTTCCCTCTCAGAAGACTGGTATATCTGGAAATGATTCTAGACACCAATCGCCACAAAACCTTCTCCTCACGGACAGGTGTAGAAAGTCACAAGACCCTTTCTCAAAACGAGAAGAACTCCCAGCCCAGAGTGACTATTTTTTTCCTCTGACACCTATCTCTGGCCTGTCTAGCCTCCAACGGCCACCTCAATATTCATTCTCTCCAGTGGCGGCTTGAGTCAGATTGGAATCAGGCCTTCGATTCCCAGACATTCTAATCCCCATGGGACCAGAAGTTTGGACGAACCTCAAGGGATGGGTGTCAGTCGAGAATCTACGGAGTGGTATAACCTTGTCATCCTTCTCCACCCTCGGACTTGATGCTGTGCTTAGACACATCAAAAGGAGGGAGGAAGGACCATAGTGCTGCACCACACGACCTCAGGCCTCTGGATAGAGTCCAAAAGTACCTTCCTTGAAAATCTTAAGAGATGAAGGCCAACTTTCCGGTCCTTCAACAGCCTCATCAGTTCCTAACGGGCCACTTAGTAGTGTGATGAGCGACAACACCACATAGGGGCTCACATTAACAAGCAAGAAGGAACTTGCTCGCAGCCTCTTCCCATCTAACAGTATAAATACTAAGATGGGCCAAAGTCTGCCCGCTACCGCTATCAGCTCGCTTCATTCCAGACTAGAGGAATGTGCTCACCAACAATCTGTGCACAGCATCTCAGATAAGGTGTACCGAATAGTCTTTGGATCACCTTGTAGCCGACAAAGTTCCGACTTTACGGGGTTCTCCAACTATGGATCTGTTCGCAACGCCCTTGAACCTCAGGCTTCCACTGCACCCCAGTCCTAGATCCCAAGGCTCTCTGGTATGAAGCATGCCAACAACGGTGGGTACAACAACAACGTTTACATCTCATCCCTGTTATTGTCTGAAGAGCAGGGTACTCGACAAGGTTAGAACATCGGTCAGCCTCTCAAGGGCTCTGCATTACACTTCACAGTTTCCAAGCCTTCTGCAGCTCCTTATAGAGCCTCCAAGAGAACCCTCTCCACGTCACAGACAACCAAACTAAGACATCTACCACAAGCTATAGCTTCGCTATGATTGTATGCCTGGATTCTTCCCAGTACCTCCTCTCTCACAGAGGCTTTTCGCAATGTTACGAAGAGGTTGTCTAGATTTCTTAGGAATTCCTTAGCCTCAGTCTACCAGGCAAAGTATAACGTCTTTTGTGGTTGGTGTCATGGGAAAACGTATCTCTCCACTCGATACCTCTATTGCAGCAATAGCGGAATCCTCGAGTATATGCAGGAGGAAAAGACCCCTTTTTCAGTTTTGGCAGGTAAAGACGATCACTCAACCTTGAGCTTTGCCTTCAAACTGAAAGGAAGGGACATCCCCTCATCGCTAATCTTTCCTAACTCATACGGACTTACAACTTGCCTTTTCCCAGTCGGAATTGAGACCTCCCCCTCGGAACATTATTCGAGTTCCGCGGTCTCTAAGAAGACCTCCTTAAATTCCACTTCACCAGGCAACACATTTTCACGTTGTTTAGAAGTGTTCCTACACACTTTGACAGCGGCCAAACAAGTCAAGGAACTTCATGGTTTCTCGCCCATTCATGAGAAGGGTGAAAGGCAACGTTCAGTTTCGTCCTCGAGTATGTTGCCAGACACAGTCTCCAGAGGTGACGATTCCTAGACAACGTCTCCACTCAATAACTGACGATCCAGATCATCTGTTACTGTACCCTGGGTAAGGTTTGAGGCTCTACCTCAAGAGAACGGCAACAGCCCACCCAGGTCCCTTCTCTTGTCATCATCACTGGGAGAGACAAGGGGAGGATCACCAAAACATCATCACTGCTGGATTCACAGAGTCATCAATTACACTCTGAATCCAGATCCTTATCCAACACATCTACCCTCTAAGCAGATTACTGTGACGCAGGTTCTACAAGTAAGGGTGTGAATGCTCTAGATGACTTTCACAACCTTCCTCCCACAAGACGTGACCCACAGGAACTCGATACGATATCTATTGGCAGCTGGTTGTATACCTCAAGCTCCTTATTAGACAAGTAGCAGAAGGGTTAGGGCACTGTTACCCGGTTTCAATCTGCGTGAATGGAAAGTTGTTCCGTAACTGGAATACAAACCACGCTGTTTAATAGGGGTTTGTTCCGTAACCGAAATACAAACCACGCTATTTAAATAGGGTATTACTTTCGGCGTAGCTGAAATGGCGAACCATTAGAATTTTAACGACGGTTTACTAACCCCTCGCTAGTTAGCGAGGGGGTAGGGGATGGGTAGCTAGCTACCCCTCCCCCCTCACACACCGGTGAACTAGTTCACTTTACTTTTGGCTCGGGTGATGGGCAGACGTGTCTGCTCCCACCCTCGCTTTGGCAGCCATTAATGCTTTTTGTCTTTTACTTTTTCTTATACTTAATATATATATAAACATTCTTTATGTTTATGTATATATTTGTGTATAGAAATATAGTAAGTTTCCTTTTCTGTGTTTTTGCTGTGTGTGTAGTGTACGACAATGTCACCGGCTTAGTACCAGGCCACCTCGGTTTCACGTCATGGGGCGCAGCCTCTCCCTTGGTCCTTCGGTCGTTCTTTCGGCTTCCGATAATTCGGCCGCCGTGGGGAATCGTCATCGCTGGACTTTCTTCATTCATCTGTTTTCTCCGCTGTTCCTCCTTTCCTACGGGGAACTTGGATTCTCAGCGAAGGGAACGTGGGAGTTTAGATTGACTACGGTCTCTCTCTACTCGAGGTCGTTCACCCTTTTACTACAGTACTACTACATACTATTACGGAAGCTTCTTTCCCGTGCGGGTTGGGTTGCTATTCCATTTATTTGTCTCAATTATTTTTAATGAAATCTAATTGTTTTTTCAACTTGTCAGCTTTCTGTGGAGAACACTTCCCTTCGGGGGTCAGTGGTTCTTACTATTTGTGAACATTCTTAGATGAATTACATAATTATAATTGTTATAATTCTGTTTTTGTTACAGTTCTCCGCCCTCCCCCTTCTCCCGTGAATGTCAGTGGGGGAGGAGGGCGCATACTTAATTTGTAACTCTTATGTTTTCTATTCCCTCGGGGGTTTTCTCTTCTGAGTTCCTCCCGGGGGAATTTCTGTTAACTAATTTATTTTATTTTCCCAGTTAACGATGCAGTTTTTCTTCGTTTGCCTAAAGTGTGCCAACGAAGCAGAGCTGCCCTGTTGGTGCCTGGGGAGTGCTGTTGCTGCCGTCTCTCTAGGACATCGTCATGGGCATGTTCCCTTCTCTTAGAAGTTCTCCCGTGACAACTGTCAGCTCTTTAGTTCATCTTAGAATGCTAAGGAGGTTCGCCTCCAAGGGTAGGTAACTTCCCTTCCGAGGAGGTTCCCTTCCCAGGTGAGTTTTTTCCCCTGCAGAGGGGGAACTTCTAATACCCTAATAATTCCTGGATGGGTTTTTCTGGTCCTCAGGCTGTTATGCTTTTGGTGCTGAGCGACCGCACTTATAACCATGCTCAAGGAGCTGAGTGGTTGCAAGGCCGGGCGTTGAAAACTTCAGGTGGCTATGCTCTTGGGGCTGAGCAGTCGCACCTGCAGCTATGCTCAAGGGGCTGAGCAGTCGCACCTGCAGCTATGCTCAAGGGGCTGAGCAGCTGCAGGATCAGTCTTGTGACCTCTCATTCGCGAGGGAGGCCACTCATAAGGACTCCTCTTTGGAGGATTGCTCCTTATAGGTCAGCTTGCTGATCCAACGGCCCTAGGGGTCGCTATCACCAGTGTCTTCAAGTCTCTTCTACGAAGTGTTTACCTCTCTCGTTCGCGAGAGAGGCCACTCATAGAGACTCCTCTTCGGAGGATTGTTCCTGTTTAGACCAGCCTGCTGTTCGAGACCTCTCCGCCCTACAAACCTCCAGTAGCCCAACAGCCCCGTCCAGCTAAGGACACAAAGAAGACGACAGCAGCAAAGCCGAAGGTGTCTAAGCCCTTTCCTGCCAAGAGCAAAAAGTCCTCCAGGGGAGGTAAGAACCCTAGAGGAAACGGCAGAGGCTGTAGACGATAGGATTGGCAGTCCCCCTGCATGTCCACCAGTAGGGGGATGCCTACAAAGTTGCGCGGGAAGGTGGTAGCAACTCGGGGCAGATACCTGGACGATTTCCGTAATCGGTTAGGGTTATTGCGTCCCATTCACAGCTTCTCTACCTCCCCTGACAGCGAATCCAGTGTCATTGTGCTCCCTTACTATGGGATCAGTAAGGGGGCAGAAATCCAGACCATGTTGAAGGAGGAAGCTCTCCAAGAGGTAGTGGACGGGTCCCCAGGCTTCTACAGTCGACTCCTTCTTGTAAAGAAGGCGTCTGGAGGCTGGAGACCAGTCATCGACCTCTCAACCCTGAACGGGTTTGTCAAACAGACTCCGTTCAGTATGGAGACGGCAGACACGGTCAGACTTGCAGTGAGACCACAAGACTTCATGTGTACACTGGACCTGAAGGACGCATACTTCCAGCTCCCAGTCCATCCGTCTTCAAGGAAGTACTTAAGATTTTGCCTAGACGACAAGATCTACCAGTTCAAGGTGCTGTGTTTCGGTCTCTCCACAGCCCCTCAGGTGTTCACCAGAGTGTTCACCCTGATATCATCGTGGGCTCACAGGATCGGCATCCGTCTCCTTCGTTATCTGGACGACTGGTTGATCCTAGCGGACTCGGAGGCAACCCTTCTTCGCCACCTAGACAAGCTTCTCGAACTTTGCCAGGATCTAGGGATCATGGTAAATCTCGAGAAGTCCTCTCTGCAGCCCTCTCAGAAACTGGTATACCTAGGCATGGTCATAGACACCAATCTCCACAAAGCCTTCCCATCAGACGACAGGATAGCAAGCCTGAGGAAGGTCGCGAGGCCTTTCCTTAATCGAGAAGAACTCCCAGCCCAAACGTGGTTACGTCTCCTCGCCCACCTCTCCTCCCTGGCCCGTCTCATTCCCAACGGTCGCCTCAGAATGAGATCTCTCCAGTGGCGACTCAAGTCCCGTTGGAATCAAGGCCACGATTCCCCGGACACTTTGGACCCTGTGGGTCATGCGGAACAGACAAACCTCCAGGGGTGGGTGGCAGACAAGAACCTACGAAAGGGAGTGGATCTTCTCGTCCTTCCCCCAGATTTGATGATGTTCTCGGACGCATCAAAGAAAGGGTGGGGGTCCCACTTTCTGAACCACAGGACCTCAGGCTTGTGTTCAGAATCAGAAAAGTACCTTCACATAAACCTGTTAGAAATGAAGCCCGTGTTCCTGGCACTTCAGAAGTTCCACTAAGTCCTGGCGGGCCACTCTGTGGTGGTGATGAGCGACAACACCATGGTGGTGGCTTATATCAACAAGCAGGGAGGTACCTTTTCAGAACAGCTATCCCATCTTGCAGTAGAGATTCCGAGATGGTCCTCCGAAGTCCACTCGATCACACTAGCGGCTCGCTGCATTCCTGGCAGAAGGAATGTGCTCGCCGACAGTCTGAGCAGAGCGACGCAGATAGTGAGTACGTGAGTACCGAGTGGTCCTTGGATCCTCAAGTAGCCAACAAAGTCCTGACTTTGTGGGGTTCCCCGACTGTGGATCTGTTCGCTACAGCGTTGAACTTCAAGATCCCGCTGTACTGCTCCCCAGTCCCGGACCCCAAGGCTCTCTGGCAGGATGCCTTCCAACAATGGTGGGACAACGTCGATTTGTACGCCTTTCCCCCGTTCTGTCTGATGAGGAGGGTGCTGAACAAGACCAGAATATCGGTCAATCTATCAATGACCCTGATAGCTCCGCTATTGCATCACGCAGAATGGTTCCCTGACCTTCTGCAACTCCTCACGGAGGTTCCGAGAGAACTCCCTCCACATCACGAGCTACTCAAACAACCACACGCCAACATCTTCCACAAAGCCGTAGCTTCGCTTCGACTTTACACCTGGAGACTATCCAGCATCTCCTTGCTAAGAGAGGATTGTCGCAACGAGTTGCGAACAGGAAGTCAGGACACCTGCGTAGTTCATCCACAGGGGTCTACCAGGCAAAGTGGCGTGTCTTCTGTGGTTGGTGTCGTGGAAGGGGTATCTCTCCACTCGATGCCACTATTCCAGCAATAGCGGAGTTCCTCGTGTATTTACGGGAGGAAATGCGCCTTTCAGTCTCGGCAGTGAAAGGCTATCGCTCAGCCTCAAGTCTTGCCTTCAGGCTTAAAGGAATGGACATTTCTTCCTCGCTGGAACTTTCCCTTCTCATTTGAAGTTATGAACTTGCCTGCCCTCAGTCGGAAGTGAGACCTTCTCCATGGAACGTGGTTCGAGTTCTCAGGTCTCTGAAGAGACCTCCCTACGAACCAAGACGGTGTTCCTGCTAGCGTTGGCCTCGGCCAATCGAGTCAGTGAATTGCATGGTCTCTCGTACGACATCGCCCATTCAAGGGGATGGGGGGAGGTAACGTTCAGATTCGTCCTTGAGTTTGTTGCCAAGAATCAGAATCCGGGAGTGCCGTATCTTAGGTTCGACTCTTTCCAGGTTTCGAGTCTTCGTTCTATAACAGATGACCCAGACCATCCCCTACTGTGCCCAGTGAGGAGTCTGAGGTTGTATCTTAAAAGAACAGCTGCAGTTCGTCCCAGGTGCAAGCCTTTTTCGTGAGCACTGGGAAAACGAAGAGGAGTGTCACCAGGAATACTATCTCGGCCTGGATTCGTAAGGTAATACACCTGGCCTTGAATCCTGACCCTTCTCCGTCACGTCGCCCTAGAGCGCATGATGTCAGGGGCATAGCCACGTCCCTGGCCTTCAAGAAAAATTATTCAGTGACGCAGGTCCTGCAAGCTGGGGTGTGGAAGCGTCAGACCACCTTCACGGCCCACTACCTGTAAGACGTGACACACAGGAGGCTCGATACGTTCTCTATCGGCCCTGTGGGGGCTGCACAACAGCTGGTCTAAACTCAGGCTCCTTAATGGACAAGTAGCAGAAGGTTGAGGGCATTGTTACCCGGTTTTAGTCTGCGTGAATGAAAAGATCTGTCTGGCCCTTATTCTTTTCTTCATCCTCTCCTCCCTTGGAGAAAGCAGCATCCTGGGTTCTCTGCACAGCTGACCTCAAACCACTGCAGGTAAACCATGCTCCCTTGTGTTCCTAGTATTAAGTGTAATACTGTCATGTCCCCATACCCTTACGAGGTGGTAATGGGAGAGTCCTAGCCTAGATTTCCATCTGAAAAACTCCAGGTCAACTTCCTAGGACGAGTCACTTCCTCACCTTCGCACACAGCTTATGTAGGCCGCAGCAGTTTCACAGCATGCTAGCGAGGCGCAGGGACTCCTTATTTCTTGAGTACTTACACACTCGAATATGGAGTCCCCGGGCAAAGCCAAAGCCAGTATGGCAGGGACTTACCTCCCTTCCTAAGGGTTGAGTCACCCCATGTAAATAGCGTGGTTTGTATTTCAGTTACGGAACAAATGACATTCGTAGATAATTTGTATTTGTTCCGTAACCGAAATACAAACCAAGCTATTTACAAAGGGTTTACTTTTAGCGCAGCTGAAATGACGAGCCAATAGTTTTTAACGAGGGTTAATTACCCCCGCGCTAGTTAGCGGGGGGTGGGGAAGGGTAGCTTGCTACCCCTCCCCCCTCCACACACCGGTGACTTGCTCCACTTCACTTTTGGCTCGGCGGTGATCAGACGTGTCTGTTCATCGCCTTCGTGACAGCCTTTAATTTTCTTCTTTTTCTTTTCAGCTTGTGTGATTGGTTGGAAGTTGACCTTCAGTTATTTTCTTTTATTTAATATGCGGACATGCCCTGGAGTTGCCGGCCGTCCTTGTGGGACTTTCATGTCGGACGTGATTACGGATCCTCACACCCTCTGCCCTCAATGTCGGGGCCGACGGTGCGACCAGGATAACATGTGCCGTGAGTGCAGGGAGTGGTCTGCCTCCCAGTGGGAGAGGTTTGGCCGTCGGCGTAAGAAGAAGTCCAAGAGAGACCGTTCTCCTCCGGGGTTAGCCTTGAAGGAGGAAGGTTCTCGGGACTCTTCTTCCGCCGCCCAAACCTCCTCCGAAGCTCCCCCTCGTCCGCCTCCTAAGGAGAGTCGTCCGAGTGGGAGCGCAGGCCCTTGTTCTGTTTCCCTACCTTCGGTGGGGGGAGAGGGCGTCGCCTCCCATAGCGAGGCGGTTCCCCCTCCTCCTCCGGGGGAGGTTATTGATAATAATGCTTTATTCAGTGATGATCTGTTACAGATTTGGTCGTCCCTGGGGCTTAAGGGCTTGCCCTCCAGGGTCGCTCTTATTGACCTTGTCTCGTTGGGGGCCGCTGTTAAACAGTCGCCGGTGGTAGCGGAGGTAGACCCTCTGTCTATTGTCGACGTCGTGGTGACAGAGGCCTCCGACGTGGCTGGGCCTTCCGACGCAGGTGCTGTTGCTGGTGATGGTACTCTAGGCTCTCCTCCTCCTTCCGTGCATCCTTCGAAGGGGGAAGTGAGTCCTTCGGTCTCGACTGCTGCCCAGCTTCCTTCTGAGGGAAGTGTTTTGAAGGAGACTCCCCTTCGGAGGACCGATGGTCCCGACGATCTCCCCCGAGGCCGCCTCCGCCATAAGGCTCACCGCCCTCTACGCCACAAGGGCCTCCCTTCCCCTTACAGGGGGACTAAGAGGCGCCTTTTTGGGTCTTCGTCCTCCGGGGGGGACTCTCCTCGTCAGCCTCAACCGACTGCTCCGCCCTCCTTGAACCTCTCTGCAGACCGCTCACCATCTCCTGCCAGATCTTCGCCTTCTGGAGAACTCGTCACCCGACGGGCAACGGTCCCTTCGGGGCTAAGGGATTCTTCTCTTACGCGAGCAGGGCCAGCGCACAAGCGCTCTCCTGCTCGCCAGCGATCTCCTGCTCGCCAGCGATCTCCTGCTCGTCGACGATCTCCTGCTCGCCAAGACTCTCCTGCTCGCCGACGCTCACCTGCTTGTCGGCTCTCTCCTGAGGTTCGCCCCCCTCGCCAGCGCTCTCCTGCTCGTCAGCTCTCTTCCGAGCGTCAGCGCTCATTTGAGGACCATCGCCCTGCGGTCTCTGACCACCCTTTAGTTCCTGCTGAACTCCCTGCTCACCATCCACCTGGTCCTGTGGCTACGCAACATCGTGCTGCGCGTGTGTCAGAAACACATGTTCTCCAACGCGCCAGCGATCTTCCCGTTCCTGCTCGTGAACGCACCGCTCCACCTGTCCTCTCACAGGACTCGCGTCGACCTTCTGCTCGCCAGCGATCACCAGCTCGCCAGCGATCACCAGCTCGCCAGCGATCACCAGCTCACCAGCGATCACCAGTTCGCCAGCGATCACCTACACATGCTGCCCGCCATCGCACGAACCTGCATGATCGCCCGCTTACGCATGCTGCTCCTCATCGCACTACCCTGAACGATCACCCTCCTGCGGATGCTGATCACCATCGCACCCTTTCTCGCGATCATTCACCTGCGCATGCTGCTCGCCATCGCACAACCCTGCACGATCGCCCGCTTACGCATGCTTCTCCTCATCGCACAACCCTGAACGATCGCCCTCCTGCGGATGCTGATCACCATCGCACCCTTTCACGCGATCATTCACCTGCGCATGCTGCTCGCCATCGCACAACCCTGCACGATTGCCCGCTTACGCATGCTGCTCCTCATCGCGCAACCCTGAACGACCGCCCTCTTGCACGCGATCATTCACCTACACATGCTGCTCGCCATCGCTTACCATCACGTGGTCATTATCGCCAGCGATCTTCTTCACCTACGCGGCAGCACGATCCCTCGCCGTCGCGCCATCGCTTGCGTTCGTCGCCTCGGACACGTGTTCATTTACCTGCCCACCCTCACGCCCACTCGCCTGCGCGCCCGCGCGATCGCTCGCCTGCGCGCCCGCGCGATCGCTCGCCTGCGCGCCCGCGCGATCGCTCGCCCCGCGCGCCCGCGCGATCGCTCGCCCGCGCGCCCGCGCGATCGCTCGCCCGCGCGACCGCTCGCCTGTGCGCCCGCGCGATCACCCGCGCAACCATTCGCCTTTGCGCTACCGTTCACCCTCGCGCGACCATAGTTCGCGGCGAATTCCACAGCCGGTGGTAGCAGCAGGGACGCGTGCTCCTAGACGGCACTCGGGATCACCTCCATCCAAGCACAGGTTGGTATTGCAGGACGAGGACAGGTCATTACAGCATTCTTCCCCACCTTCTTTTCAGGCAGGTACCGTCGTGTCCACTCCAAAGGATCGCCCTATCCCTTTCACCTTAGCGAGGATTTCGGACTCTGTGTCCTTTGAGCAGCAGACTTGGTTTGGTCCGCTGGCACGGGCGTTAGTGAGGGTTATGAAACCAGCACTCGCCGGCCAGGGTAACAAACCAGCGGCTGTCTCTCCTACGCTGAAGAGAAAGAGAGGAGTGGACTTCGTGGTGACTTCCCCCAGGGCGAAGTTGGTTCCCAAGAGGTCGGTCTCGAGGGTCCCCTCTCCTGCACGAGTACTCTCTCCTTCTCCCGTGGACGAGGCCTTTCCGTCCTCAGGTGAGTCCAGTGGGCCGGTAGTCTTCCCCTCGGCACCAGGGGGGGAGACTTCGCTTCAGGCAGGAGAATCGTCTCGTGAGGAAGGGGCCCCTCGAACCTCGTTGTTGGGATCCTGTATCCCTCCTAGGAGGGAACCCAAGGATTCCAAGACCATCCCTAAATCCTCTGCAAGGATTCGACAGGAACCCACGACTACCCAGGGGAATGTCCACGTATCACCCCAGGAAGAGATTCCTGGGGCAGGAGACTTAGCTGCCAGCCCGCAGGGAGGAGAACAGCAAGAGTCCGAACATGCCTTCTGGCAGGTCCTAAGCCTGATAAGGCAACTTAACAGTCTTACGGATCCAGTCATCCCCCCCCCCGTGAAGGCAAAGACACGATTCTGGATGAAGTGTTTGACGTTCGGAAGGCCCCTAAGACCAGTGCAGCTCTGCCCTGGTCTCGGGGGCTGAAGAGTGCCAGAGCTAGGGCCAATGCTCAGCTCGCACTTCTTGCCTCCTCCAGTCGTTCCACTGCCGGGAACAAACTCATCCCTCCTCCTCGCCTTCAGCAGAGGAGGTATTTCGAGATCCTGGGTGAGCACAACCTCGCTCTTCCTCTCCATCACTCTGTGGAGGAGCTGGCGAAGGGAGTTCCCTTGGAGAAACTCTCTGCCCGGCAGGTGTCGTTCTCGGCGGCAGAGATCCTTAACCACGAGAAGGTCGCTAAGTGTGCCATGCAGGCCACTTCGTGGCTGGACTTCTGGTTAGGATCTCTGGGCATCCTATTGCGATCTGAGGACTTGTCTAAGGAGACCAATAGGAAGGCCCTAGAGACCTTCTTGCTCTCGGGCACCCGCTCCATCGAGTTCTTGGCGCACCAGGTTACTACCCTGTGGGCCAACTCGGTGTTGAAGCGTCCCGATGCTGTGTCCGAGAGATTCCATCCGAAGGTCCCCGCCGTAGATGTGTGTAGGCTCCGACATGCCTCCCTCCTGGGGGAGAGCCTGTTTGAGCCTCAAGACTTGGAGCGAACGGCTGAGAGGTGGAGGAAATCCAGCACGGACTCCCTCCTCCACAGGGCCCTTACAACTCGGCCCTATAAGCCTCCAGCCCCGCCACAACAGCAGCAACAGCCTCGTAAGGCTCCCAAACAGGCACCGGCAGCTAAGAAAGTGGTGTCTAAGCCCCAGCCCTTTCCAGCAAGGTCAAGAGGGGCGGTAAGTCCTCCAGGGGAGGCAAGACTTCTAGGGGTGGCGGCCGCGGCCGCAAGCCCTAGGGGTGGCAGTCCCCCTGCGTGTCCACCTGTGGGGGGATGCCTTCAGCGTTGCGTCCGCAGGTGGCAACATCTCGGGGCCGATGCTTGGACGATCTCAGTGATCGGCCAAGGTTATCGCGTCCCGTTCACATCATCTCAACCTCCCCTGACAGCGAATCCAGTGTCGTTGAGCTCCTATGCCATGGGATCGGCAAAGGGGCTGGCCCTTCAGGCCGAAGTCGAGACCATGTTCGAGAAGGGTGCTCTCCAGGAGGTCGTGGACGGCTCTCCAGGCTTCTTCAGTCGACTCTTTCTTGTAAAGAAGGCTACTGGAGGCTGGAGACCCGTCATCGATCTCTCGGCTCTGAACAGGTTTGTCAAACAAACCCGGTTCAGCATGGAGACAGCAGACACGGTCAGACTTGCGGTGAGACCACAAGACTTCATGTGTACACTGGATCTAAAGGATGCGTACTTCCAGATCCCAATCCATCCGTCTTCCAGGAAGTACCTGAGATTCTGCCTAGACAACAAGATCTACCAGTTCAAGGTGCTGTGTTTCGGTCTCTCCACAGCTCCTCAGGTGTTCACCAGAGTGTTCACCCTGATTTCGACTTGGGCGCACAGGAACGGCATTCGTCTCCTTCGTTACCTAGACGATTGGCTGATCCTAGCAGACTCGGAGTCGACCCTTCTTCGACACCGAGACAGGCTTCTAGATCTTTGCCAGGATCTGGGGATCGTGGTAAACCTCGAGAAGTCCTCTCTGCAGCCGTCCCAACGACTGGTTTATCTAGGCATGCTAATAGACACCAATCTCCACAAAGCCTTTCCATCAGACGACCGGATAGCAAGGCTGAGGAGGGTGGCGGAACCTTTCCTCAGGCGAAAAGAACTCCCCGCCCAATCGTGGTTGCGTCTCTTGGGCCACCTATCCTCCCTGGCCCGTCTGGTTCCAAACAGCCGCCTCAGGATGAGATCCCTTCAATGGCGGCTCAAGTCCCGGTGGAATCAAGGATCCGATTCCCCGGACACTCTGATCCCAATGGGGTCTCTGGAACAGACGGACTTGCGGTGGTGGCTGGCCGACGAGAACCTGCGAAAGGGAGTGAGTCTTCTCGTCCTTCCCCCGGAATTGACTCTGTTTTCGGACGCGTCAAAAGAAGGGTGGGGGGCGCACGTTCTGAACCAGAGGGCCTCAGGCCTTTGGTCAGAATCAGAAAAGTGCCTACACATCAACCTGCTAGAATTGAAGGCCGTCTTTCTGGCCCTTCAACAGTTCCAACGGTTCCTGGCGGGTCACTCCGTGGTGGTGATGAGCGACAACACCACGGTAGTGGCTTATATCAACAAGCAGGGAGGCACTTTTTCGCAACAGCTATCCCATCTTGCAGTAGAGACTCTGAGGTGGACCGAAACCCACTCGATAACACTATCAGCTCGCTTCATTCCTGGCAAGAGGAATGTGCTCGCCGACAGTCTGAGCAGGGCTTCGCAGATAGTGAGTACCGAGTGGTCTTTGGATCCTCAGATAGCCAACAAAGTCCTGACTTTGTGGGGTTCCCCGACGGTGGACTTGTTCGCGACAGCCTTGAACTTCAAGCTGCCCCTGTACTGCTCACCAGTCCCGGACCCCAAGGCACTCTGGCAAGATGCTTTCCAGCAACGGTGGGACAACATCGACATGTACGCCTTCCCACCATTCTGTCTGATGAGAAGGGTGCTCAACAGGACCAGACTATCGGTCAACTGTTCCATGACTCTAGTAGCTCCGCTATGGCATCACGCGGAATGGTTTCCGGACCTTCTGCAACTCCTGACGGAACTCCCAAGGGAGCTTCCTCCACGACACGAGCTTCTCAGACAACCCCACTCCGGTGTCCCTCACAGGGCCGTAGCCTCGCTTCGGCTTCACGCCTGGAGACTATCCAGCGTCTCCTCGCGGAGAGAGGCTTTTCGCAACAGGTTGCGGAGAGAGGCTTTTCGCAACAGGTTGCGGAGAGAATGTCTCGGCACCTGCGAAGGTCCTCTGAGGGAGTCTACCAAGCGAAGTGGAGAGTCTTTTGTGGTTGGTGTCGTGGAAGGGGTATCTCTCCACTCGATGCCACTATTCCAGCAATAGCGGACTTCCTTGTGTATCTGCGAGAAGAAATGCGCCTTTCTGTCTCGGCAGTGAAAGGCTATCGCTCAGCCTTAAGCTTGGCCTTCAGATTGAAGGGCGTGGATATTTCTTCATCGCTAGAACTCTCTTTACTCATACGTAGCTATGAGCTTACCTGCCCCCAGTCGGAAGTGAGACCCCCTCCTTGGAACGTGGTTCGAGTTCTCAGGTCTCTCAAGAGACCTCCCTTCGAGCCATTACGCCAGGCCTCCGATCGCCACCTGTCTTGGAAGACGGCTTTCCTACTCGCCTTGGCCTCGGCCAAGCGAGTTAGTGAACTTCATGGTCTCTCGTACGACATCGCCCATTCAAGGGGATGGGGGGAGGTAACGTTCAGGTTCGTCCCTGAGTTTGTGGCCAAGACTCAGAATCCTGGAGTGCCGGATCCTCGGTTCGACTCTTTCAGGATTGCGAGTCTCCGTTCTGTAACAAACGACCCAGACCAGCTGCTACTATGCCCAGTGAGGTGTCTGAGGTACTACTTGAAGAGAACGGCTGCAGTCCGTCCTCAGGTGCGAGCTTTGTTTGTGAGCACAGGCAGGACAAAGAGGAGGGTCACAAGGAACACCATCTCTGCTTGGATTCGAAGGGTTATCCACCATGCCCTGAATCCTGACCCTCCTCCGTCACGTCGCCCTCGGGCCCACGATGTCAGGGGTATTGCTACATCCCTGGCCTTCAAGAGAAACTTCTCTGTGACGCAGGTACTTCAAGCGGGGGTCTGGAAGCGTCAAACGACCTTCACAGCCCACTACCTGCAAGACGTGACCCACAGGAGCCTCGATACGTTCTCTATCGGCCCTGTGGTGGCTGCACAACAGCTGGTCTAACCTCAGGCTCCTTTTTGGACAAGTAGCAGTAGGTTGAGGGCGTTGTTACCCGGTCTTAGTCTGTGTGAATGAAAGAGTATGTCTGACCCTTACTTCTTTCTTCATTCTCCCCTCTCTTGGGGAAGCAGCATCCTGGTCCTCGCATAGCTGACCTCGACCTCTGCAGGTAACCCATGCTTCTTTGTGCTCCTAGTATTAAGCTTAATACTGTTGCGTCTCCCATACCCTGACGAGGTGGTATGGGGAACGTCCTATCCTAGAATTCCTATCTGAAGGTCTCAAGGTCAACTTCATAGGACGAGTCACACTCTCCTCCTCACACTACTTATGTAGGCCACTCGTTCCTAGCGATGCTAGGAACCTGTGAGGTACAGGGGCTCCCTCTCTCTAGTGCTGCTCACTAAGGGATCGAGCCCCCGGGCAAGCCGAAGTCAGTAAGGCTGGGGACTTTCCACCCTTCCTAAGGGGTAAGTCACCCTTTGTAAATAGCGTGGTTTGTATTTCGGTTACGGAACAAATGACAAATTCGAAGATAATTTGTATTTTTCCTAACCATACAAACCTTAGCTATTTACACATATGTGCCCGCCATCCCTGACCCCCAAGTCAAGTCCTACCTCTAAGTGAAGTGAAGCAAGTCACCGGTGTGTGGAGGGGGGAGGGGTAGCAAGCTACCCTTCCCCACCCCCCGCTAACTAGCGCGGGGGTAATTAACCCTCGTTAAAAACTATTGGCTCGTCATTTCAGCTGCGCTAAAAGTAAACCCTTTGTAAATAGCTAAGGTTTGTATGGTTAGGAAAAATACAAATTATCTTCGAATTTGTCATTTTTCCTAACTATACAAACCTTATCTATTTACACACATTTGCCCGCTAGCCCTGCCCCCCGGGATAAGTCCTACCTCTAATCAAAGTGAAGCACTCACTAGTGTGTGTGAGGGGGGGGGTGTAGCAAGCTACCCCTTCCCCCCCCCCCCCCGCTAACTAGCGGTGGGTGGGGTAGTAACTTGTTAAAATTCTAATGGCTCGTCATTCAGCTACGCCGAAGTAATTACCCCATGTAAATAGCTAAGGTTTGTATAGTTAAGAAAAATACAATTTTCAATATTAATCTTACCCGATAATCATGTAGCTGTCAACTCCGTTGCCCGACAGAATTCTACGGACGGGATACGCCAGCGATCGCTATACAAGAGGGGGGTGTACTCACCAGCGCCATCTGTGGCCAGGTACTGCAGTACTTCTTGTCAACACCACCTCAATTTTTCCTCTGTCGTGCTTCCGGCAAGACCTACATGGATACGCTTATGATTTTGGAGTCTTTGTTCACGGTTTTGGTGAAGTATTGCTCTGAGATTTCAGCTTTCGCTATACAGGAAGCTTTTCCCTTAGCTTAGATAGCTTTTGGATTGATTTTGATTAATGGTATAACGATCTTTGCTTTAATTTGGAATCCCCCCTTGACTGTTCTCTGTTTCAAGATGTCCAACCATTCTCAAGCTCCTCCCCAAAGACGATGTAGGACTTGTATTAGGCGTCTTCCGAAGGCCTCGGTTGATCCTCACACCGTTTGTTCCGACTGTAGGGGAAAATCCTGTCAGTTGGAAGATCGATGTGAGGAATGTGCCGGACTTTCGGAATTTGATTTTATTCAATTCCTCAAGTATACGACTAAGTTAGAGAGAGAGTTAGGAGGAGTTCGGCTCGCTCTTTACTTTATTCCTCCCCCCATGATCCTCAACCTTTTCCTCCCCCTGTAGTGGCTACCCCCGAACCTATTATTAGTGCTCAGCCTGATATGTCGGATGTTTTACGTGCCATTCAGGCTTTAGGTGATAAGGTGGAGTCGGTAGTGAGTGACCACAAGTTTCTCTTGGCAGATGTCAAGGAACTTAAAGTGAAAAGTGCAGTGGGAAGTGGTAGTGCCAGTGCTGTGCCTAGTGTCAGTGTCAGTGTTGCGCATGAGGATACTTCTGTGCGTGCCAGTCGTCCTCCCAGTCCGGGACCTCTTGCAAGCTCCCAAGCCCAGGGGAGAAGCAATGTCGAAGGGCAAAAGGGTTCGGCAGGCCTTGATCGGCGCACAGTAGTATCCTCAGTGGTTGCGGGCGTATCTTATAGAGATCGTCACTTCCACTCTCAGACGATTGAGCCCTTTATTTCCTCGTCTGCAGAAGATGTTTCCGGGAGGAAACGCTGGACCCAGGTCTCAAGGCCTCTTAAGCGTAAGGTCCAGACCGCGCGAGTCCAACAGCCCGGGTGTAGCCACTGGGCTAGTTCGGACTCGCCGCAGTCATCGGATGGCTGCACGCCTCCTAAGAGAGGTAAAGCGATGCCTCAACAGACCTCAACTTCTGTTAAAGCTATGCCTCAACAGACCTCAACTTCTGTTGATCCCAAGTTGGCTATGCTGCAGACTATGCAGTCGCAGCTTGCGGTGTTGATGCAGGAGTTTCAGGCAGAGAAGGTTATCACACCTCCTCCTGCGAGCGCTCCCCCACCTCTGCGCAGTCCAGCCTGCCAGACGTATGATGTTGAGGTTCCTCAAGCTACCTCCATGCGTGAGCTGCCGCAGTGGGAGTTGCCAGATACCAACGCTGTGCAGCAACCTCCACTTTCCTTGAGGCAGGAGCCTCTTGCCACGCGGCAACCTCCTCAACACTTGGGGCAGGAGCCTTATGCTTTGCAGCAACCTCCTCTACCCTTGAGGCAGGAGCCTCTTGCGTTGCAACCATCCTCGAGGCAGCAACCTCTTGCGGTGCGACAACCTCCACCATCCTTGAGGCAGCAACCTCAACTCTTGCAGCAGCCACCTCCACTTTCCTCGAGGCGAGAACCTCAACTCTCGAGGCGAGAACCTCAACTCTTGAGGCTAGAACCTCAACTCGTGGGACAAGAGCCTCTCTCTGCGCAGCCACCTCAACCCTTGAGGCAAGCGCAACTCCTGAGGCAGGAACCTCATGCTATGAGACAGCCACCTCAACGCATGCAGCAACCACACACTTCTCAGCTTAAGCCGCTTCCTATTCAACTTGAACCGCAGACTATGCAGCATGAGCCTCATGCTTTACAGCATTCGCCTCTCACCACGCTTGCTCCTCAGACCCCCGCAGAACCTCCTTCATCCCAGCCTCAGGACTTTGTCATTACCAGCCCTCATCCTCTTCAGCAGAGTCTTGAGGATGAATCCGCTAGTGCGCATGCACCCGTTCTTCAGGATTCAGCCATTCAGCATACTGCTTTATCGTTACCTCTCGCTTCTCAACACTCAGGTGATGAGGTTTCTGAGGATGAAGCTGCTCACCTGGATGATCCTTCATCTGATGTGGAGGAACCCAAGTCATTGCCACCCTCCATTGACTTTCGCAAGGTCCTTACTCTGTTCAGAGAGTTATACCCTGAACACTTTGTTTCTGCTACCCCTCGTTCTCCTCCATCCGAGTTCTCTCTAGGCATGCAACCTGTTAAGTCTGCCTACACTAAGCTTGTCTTTGCTAGATCATCAAAGAGAGCTTTGAGAATGTTAGGGGATTGGTTGCAGTCCAAGCAGCAACTGGGAAAGACGTCTTTTATGTTTCCGCCTCCTAAGCTGGCTTCTAAGGCGGGCGTCTGGTATGCCACGGGAGAGGAACCAGGCTTGGGGGTCCCTGCCTCTGCCCAGGCTGACTTCTCAAGTTTGGTTGACTCTCCACGAAGGTCGGCTATGAGACGCTCTAAGGTCTGCTGGACCTTTTCTGACCTGGACCACTTCTTAAAGGGAGTCTTTCGCGCCTTTGAAATTTTTAATTTCCTCGACTGGTGCCTGGGGGCCTTGAGCAAGAAGACTGCCCCTTCTGACAAAGACTCGGCCATGCTGATCATGTCCTGTATGGACAAAGCAATTCGCGATGGTTCCGGCGAACTTGCCTCTATGTTTGTATCGGGAGTCCTCAAGAAAAGGGAACAACTTTGCTCCTTCCTTTCCACTGGTATCACCTCTTGCCAAAGGTCACAGTTACTTTTTGCTCCTCTTTCTAAGTTCCTGTTTCCTGAGGATCTTATCAAGGAAATGTCTGCGGCTCTTATACAGAAGGATACGCATGACCTCGTGGCCTCTAAAGCACGGAAGGCTAAGGTTACACCTTCAGTACCAAGAACTTACCGCACCCCAGTGGCTGATACTCCTGCTACCAGATTTATTCCGCCCTTTCGTGGCAGAGCCCCCAGCCGAGGAAGTACCCGCCCAGACGGTCACAGGGGCAGGTCCAAGAAAGGTACCAAGTCTTCGAAAAGCAAACATTGACTCTCCTCCTCTCCAGACAGCCGTAGGAGCCAGACTCAAGACCTTCTGGCAAGCTTGGGAAAGAAGAGGTGCAGACGCCCAGTCTGTCAAGTGGCTAAGGGAGGGTTACAGGATCCCATTCTGCCGCAATCCCCCTCTGACCACTTCTCCCATCAACCTCTCTCCCAACTACAAGGAAAAGGACAAGAGGCTAGCGTTACATCAAGAGGTGTCGCTCCTGTTACAGGAGGAGGCAGTGGTGATAGTCCGGGATCATCAATCCCCGGGCTTTTACAACCGTCTCTTCCTGGTGGCCAAGAAGACAGGAGGTTGGAGACCGGTGCTGGACGTCAGTGCGCTCAATGCTTATGTCACCAAGCAGACGTTCACTATGGAGACGACGAAGTCGGTCCTAGCAGCGGTCAGGCAGGAGGACTGGATGGTCTCGTTGGATCTGAAAGACGCCTACTTTCACGTCCCCATTCATCCAGACTCCCAACCTTTTCTGAGATTCGTTTTTGGAAAGGTTGTGTACCAATTCCAAGCCCTGTGTTTTGGCCTAAGCACGGCACCTCTGGTGTTTACGCGACTGATGAGGAATATTGCGAAATTCCTCCACTTGGCGGACATCAGAGCCTCCCTTTATTTAGACGACTGGCTTTTAAGAGCCCCAACAAGTCGTCGCTGTCTGGAGAGTCTCAGATGGACTTTGGACTTGACCAAGGAACTGGGTCTTTTGGTCAACTTAGAGAAGTCCCAGCTTATTCCTTCCCAAACCATCGTTTACCTGGGAATGGAGATTCGGAGTCAAGCTTTTCGGGCTTTTCCGTCGGCCCCAAGAATCAACCAAGCCCTAGAGTGCATCCTGAGCATGCTGAAGAGGAACAGATGCTCGGTGAGACAGTGGATGAGTCTAACAGGGACCCTGTCATCGTTAGCCCTGTTCACCGAGTTAGGGAGACTCCACCTCCGCCCCCTTCAATACCATCTAGCAGCTCACTGGGACAAGAATATGACGCTCGAAGCGGTCTCTATTCCTGTTACCAAAGAGATGAAGACTTCTCTCATGTGGTGGAAGAGCAACATCCTTCTCAAGGAGGGTCTCTCGTTAGCTGTTCAGACCCCCAATCTTCATCTCTATTCGGACGCATCAGACTCGGGCTGGGGCGCGACCTTGGACGGACAGGAATGCTCGGGAACATGGAACAAGGAACAGGAAACGCTTCACATCAATTGCAAGGAGTTGTTGGCAGTACATCTGGCCTTAATGAACTTCAAGTCCCTCCTGCTAAACAAGGTGGTGGAGGTGAACTCCGACAACACCACAGCCTTGGCGTACATCTCCAAGCAGGGAGGGACTCATTCGAGGAAGCTGTACGAGATAGCAAGGGACCTCCTCATTTGGTCAAGAAGTCGAAACCTCACGCTGGTAACGAGATTCATTCAAGGCAATATGAATGTCTCGGCAGATCGCCTCAGCAGGAAGGGTCAAGTCATTCCCACAGAATGGACCCTTCACAAGAACGTGTGCAACAGGCTTTGGGCCTTGTGGGGTCAGCCAACGATAGATCTGTTCGCTACCTCCATGACCAAGAGGCTCCCATTGTACTGTTCCCCAATTCCAGACCCGACAGCAGTTCACGTGGATGCTTTTCTGCTGGATTGGTCCCACCTCGATCTTTATGCATTCCCGCCGTTCAAGATCATCAACAGAGTTATTCAGAAGTTCGTCTCTCACGAAGGGACACGGCTGACGTTGGTTGCTCCCCTTTGGCCTGGTTCACAGAGGTACTGCAATGCCTGGTCGACGTTCCCAGGACTCTCCCTCTAAGAGTGGACCTTCTACGTCAGCCTCACGTAAAGAAGGTACACCCAAGCCTCCACGCTCTTCGTCTGACTGCCTTCAGACTATCGAAAGACTCTCTAGAGCTAGAGGCTTTTCGAAGGAGGCAGCCAGAGCGATTGCCAGAGCAAGGAGGATATCCACTCGCAGAGTCTATCAATCCAAGTGGGAAGTCTTCCGAAGCTGGTGCAGAGCCAATGCAGTTTCCTCTACCAGTACCTCTGTAACCCAAGTTGCTGACTTCCTGTTGCATCTTAGGAATGTTAGATCTCTTTCGGCTCCTACGATCAAAGGGTACAGAAGTATGTTGGCAACAGTTTTCCGCCACAGAGGCTTGGATCTTTCCTCCAACAAAGGTCTACAGGACATCCTTAAGTCTTTCGAGACCTCTAAAGAACGTCGCTTGTCCACTCCAGGCTGGAATCTAGACGTAGTCTTAAGGTTCCTTATGTCTCCTAGATTTGAACCTCTCCAGTCAGCCTCTTTCAAAGACCTTACTCTCAAAACTCTTTTCCTCGTCTGCCTTGTAACAGCCAAAAGAGTTAGTGAGGTTCACGCCTTCAGCAGGAACATAGGATTCACATCCGAAACAGCTACATGTTCCCTACAGCTCGGGTTTTTGGCAAAAAATGAACTGCCTTCACGTCCTTGGCCTAGATCGTTCGAAATTCCTAGCCTTTCCAACATGGTGGGTAACGAGCTAGAGAGAGTTCTTTGCCCTGTCAGAGCTCTAAAGTACTATCTTAAAAGGTCAAAACCTATACGTGGACAATCAGAGGCCTTATGGTGTGCCATTAAGAAACCTTCGATGCCTATGTCCAAGAACGCAGTTTCGTATTACATAAGGCTTCTGATTAGAGAAGCTCATTCTCACATGAAGGATGAAGACCTTGCT